>NW_026684285.1:0-3680 GCF_943735745.2 Anopheles bellator | reverse complement strand
AATTTGGTAAAAAAACGATAAATTTCTACGCATACTCCTAATATTATTATTATTATTATTTATGATTACAAAATGTTCGCCGTTCAGGCTTAACAAATACTCAAAGGAGAGAAACAAAAAAGAAAGAACAGAAAAAAAGAGAAAAAGAGAAATACTTACAGACTAAAGAGGAAAGGTATGTGGAAAATGAGGAGAGGAAGAAGAGGAGGGAGGGATTATAAAAAGGAGTCAAGGAGACGGGAACGGAAGAGTGAAAGGGAGGCATTGAAGTCGAACAGGCTGCTCGCTTCGTTGAAGGCCGAAAGGCCACGCAGGAATGGATCGTTCTGACCGTGGCGAGACCGGCGAGGGGGAATCAGGAACAGCGGCCTATCCCGCAGATGTCGGGATGGTGCATAGAAAGGGAGAGAGGCGAGGAGATTAGGAGCGTCAATGTTTTGGAGGAGGAGATTGGCAACAAAGAGCGCCTTGGCCATCGTGAGGCGATCCTCAACTCTGGGAAGGCGAAGCATACGGCAGCGAATGCGTTAAGGGGGTCTGACAGGGGAGGCAGCACCAACAAAGCGACGGATGGCGCACCTCGTGAACCTCCTCTGGACCCCCACAAGGCGGCTCATGGCAGTGCTGCCGGCGGGGGACCACACCACACATGCATACTCAAGGATGGGTCGGACCCAGCAACAAAAAAGTGCCCTGAGACACCAGGGATCGCGGATCTCAGATGCCATGCGAGTCACAAAGCCGAGGGCTTTGTTGGCTTTTGCCATGATTGCATCCACCTGAGGGGAAAAGGAGAGGGAGTCATCGAGTAGGACACCGAGATCCTTGATCGTAGACACCCTTGGGAGAGAAGAGCCATGGAGAGTATAGCTCCAAGTAAGTCTGGAGCTAGACTTACAGAAGGAAATGACACAGCACTTAGGAGGACATAGAGAGAGACCGTTCGAGGCACTCCAATCGGCAAACTCATCAATAGCACGTTGGAAGGAGATTGCATCATTAGGGGATGCAATTGGAAGCCAGAATTTGACATCATCGGCATAGAGAAGGAAATTAACGGGATGAAGGGCAGAAAAGCAGTCGTTGATAAAAAGGGAAAAAAGGAGAGGGCTAAGGGTGCTCCCTTGAGGCACACCAGAAGGAGTGGGAATAGAAGCGGAGAGACACTCGCCGACCCTAACCCGGGAGGTCCGATAGGATAGGAAGGACTGGAACCAGGATAGGAGGGGGTTGCCGATGCCAAGCCGACTAAGTTTGGCAACAAGGAGGGAGTGAGGGATGGAGTCGAACGCTGAACATGTTGCTACACATGTCAGTGACTGATGGTGAAAAGTTCGGCTATTTTGAGTAATCAATCCATTTTTGACAGCTGTTTTGCTTGGACAAGATTTGGCTTATCGTCAATGGTTTTTTATCTGAGAAGAACGGACCGGGATTTACGTATTAAACTTACACAATAGATAACTTAATATAAATTATCGAGACTACATAGCTGGTCAAACAAGTATTTAAGCTGCATTATTTGATCATTTTTTAAAACCTATTGAATTCACAGGTGATGCCGGCTCGACGAACAAGGCCGGCTATTGATTACAATGATATTATAAGATAGTAGTACTATTAATAAGATAAAGATGATCTAACACAGGTGAACAATTCTAGGAATTTGCTTATTGCAATACTTTCAATATTTCTGCACCTAATTCCTGCGCTCAGATATTGAAATTTGGCTCTGGCCCGCTGCCAATTGCGGTATCGCCGATTGCTTGGTTACCCGGAGGTTCTGGCTATACCTTTCCGGCTTTAAGCCTTCCTGTGCCGGGGAAGTGTTGGCTGACTTCATGAAGTCCCGACTCTCCACCGACGATGTAGTGGTGCATCGGTTAACGAAAGCTGGGACTAACACAAATGGACTATCATTTGTGTCATTCGAGGTTAGATTACCTTATGACCTGCCGGCCGTTGCGTTATCTGCTACCACATGGCCGTCGGCTATGCGTTTCGGCGAGTTTGTACACCGTCCTGCCTCGAATGTAAACGTCCCTCGCTCAACATCATCGGATGCTTCACCTCAGGCTACCCCATTGCGTGATGGGGCTCCGCCACCCCTACTTCCTGTTGTGCAGCACGGCTCGCCCGCATAGCGCTGTAGTGTTCCTGCTGCTGTATCTCCCCGCTCGGATTCCTGCACGATCTACTACCAAAACGCACGTGGTATGCGGTCTAAGTCGTCGGAAGTATGGCTTGCCTCGTCGGTTTTAAATTGCGAAGTCCTGGTACTGACCGAAACTTGGCTTGATCCATCGCTGCCGTCCAGTATTTTTTTCAACGTCGACGAATACGAAGGTCACTATTTATATTTCGGGAATTGGCAACACTGATGTCATGTGAGTCCATCTGATGGTTCCATCGTAAAGTTTGACATTTTTGACGACATACGTACTCAGAACATTTTGTCATACGGACGCTATTTGTTTATTTTATATTTAGTTGAAAGTTTCGTCTCGGCAAAAAAATGGAACTGAATCGTGAACATTTTCGAGCGATGATTTTTTACGACTTTCGACGTGGATTATTACAACAAGAGTGCGTCAATCAACTTAATTTGACTTTTGGCGATGAAGCTCCATCAAAAACCACTGTGTATCGCTGGTATAGTGAATTCAATCGTGGTCGTAGTTCGCTGTCCGACGAGTTTCGTGAAGGTCGTCCAAAATCGACTGTAGTGCCAGAAAACATCGATGCTGTGCACGAAATGATTAAGCAAGATCGTCATGTAACCTATTGTGAGATTGAGGCATCCCTAAGCATTAGTTCCACCAGCATATATGCGATTTTACATGAACACTTAGCTGTGCGAAAATTATGTTCACGTTGGATCCCACATAATTTGACAATCGCTCAAAAAAAGGCTCGTGTCGATTGGTGCAAAGAAATGCTTCAGAAAAACAATCGCGGTGCTTCAAAAGACGTTTATAACATCGTGACAGGTGACGAATCATGGATATATTCGTATGAGCCCGAAAGTAAGCAGCAGTCGACTGTATGGGTGTTCCAAGATGAACCAAATCCAACAAAAGTTGTTCGCACACGAAGCACTTCAAAGAAAATGGTGGCCTGTTTCTTCGGAAAAACTGGTCATATTGCAACAGTGTCTCTAGAGGATCGTAGAACAGTAAATTCTGAGTGGTACACAACCATCTGTTTGCCAGAAATCTTCGGTGAAATAAGGAAAACAAACAAGAGACGTCGGATTGTTCTTCATCATGACAATGCCAGCTCTCACACATCGGCTCAAACAAGAGACTATTTGAGCACTCAAAACATCGAATTGATGGGTCATCCGCCGTACAGCCCTGATTTGGCACCCAATGATTTCTTTTTGTTCCCATCCGTGAAGAATAAACTGCGTGGTCAACGATTTTCATCGCCCGAAGAAGCTCTTGAAGCGTTCAAAAATCATGTTTTGGAGATACCTCATTCGGAATGGAATAAATGCTTTGAAAATTGGTTTAAGCGCATGCAAAAGTGTATCGATCATCGTGGCGAGTACTTTGAAAAACAATAAAAATATATTCGCAGCTTCACTATTTGTTTTTGTTCCTATTCCCGAAATATAAATAGTGACCCTCGTATCACGTGTTTCGTTGCGATCGCTCCGCAGTGAACAGCACCAAATC
>NW_026684284.1:16877-18983 GCF_943735745.2 Anopheles bellator | reverse complement strand
ATTCCTATGCCCAAGATGCAACGGGCTTGCCGAGGAGATAGCAAAATTAAAGGCAACACAGGCGGAACAGGCCGCTGGGCCCAGTGAATCATTCTTTGAGAAGTTCCTCACTGGGCAGCAGCTACAAATGGAGCAGCTCTCCAAGACGATGCAGGAAGTGGGCATCAGAAATGAAGGTGGGCAGGACTTTACGATTTACCTTAAGAGACAAGCTCTTAGGAAACTGCCAAGATTCGGTGGCAGCCCGAAGGACTGGCCGAACTTCAAAAGGGCGTTCGATGAAACAACCACGGCAGGTTTATTCTCACATTTAGAGAACCTAAACAGACTGCAGGATGTGTTGTTCGGAGTGGCGCTGAAAAGCGTCCAAATGCTCATGATGGACTCAGAAAATGTCCCCAAAATCATCGAACGACTAGAGGAAAAATATGGTAAACCCGAACTAGTTTACAGAGAGTTGCTGAACGACTTACAAAAGATTCGGAAAGATTCTAGGCACACGATAATTGAAATCGATTGTGCGCTAGAGAACCTGGTGAACATTGTCGTCTTGATGAACAGAGCCGAATACTTACAGGACCATAGATTGGTGGGGGAATTGATCAAGAAACTCCCCTATAACATCCAGGTGAAAAGGACCGAGTATGAGCTGAGGGCCGAAAATCAGCTGCAAGTCCAAAACTTACAGGATCTTAGTGAATGGTTGAAGCCTTTCGCACGAACGTGTCAAGCAATGACAGATTCCGTGCAGTACCAGCGAGCCAGTCTAAATTTTCACGAACAAACCCGGAATAAGCATAAAGACAATAAGGCGAACTGCCCAATATGCAGTAAGCCACACAATATAACGTCCTGCTACAAGTTTAAAAATATGTCGCCATCCGACAAATCAGAAACCGTTCGGCAAAATAGACTATGCTTCTCATGCCTATCTACCGGTCATAACATGAATCATTGTAAAAAAGCAAATAAGTGCGGTATAGACAATTGCGAAAAAAGGCACCATAAGACGTTGCATAGGTCACCTCGATCGAACAAACCAGTACCAGATCAGGAAGAGGCACGTCAAGAAGAAGAGTCAGTAAACAATCATCACCAACCAGGTGAGTCGTCAGTCACCTTGTATCAGGTACTGCCGGTCACCTTGATGAATAAGGGTCGGTCAGTAAGCACGTTCGCGTTCTTGGACCCCGGATCTTCCTTAACTCTAATAGAGGAGAATACCGCCCAAGAACTAAACTTGAAGGGTAAAACGACACCCTTACATTTATCTTGGACACAAAATGTTTCCGCCAGCGAGGAAGAAAGCCAGCAAGTGCGGCTAGCGATACGAGGCGCTTCGAAGCAAACCCATAAGATAGGCAATGTCCGAACAATTAAAGATCTTAGTTTGCCAACACAAGCGCTCAACTATGAGACTCTAAGTGAGCAGTACCCATACCTTAGAGGGCTACCAATTAAAAGTTTCGCGAAAATAAGACCGACCATATTAATCGGCTTGTCGCACAATCACCTGTTAAACGGGATTGAGAACAAATGTGGTCTACCTGGAGAGCCAATTGCTATGAAAACGAAACTAGGATGGCTGATATGGGGAAGACTGCCAAGCAACAACGATGACGGCAATTACTCACTGGTCATACAGGAAGAGAACGCGATTCACGAAACGATGAGGAAGTACTTCTCAACAGAAGACTTCGGCGTTAAAATGGTAAGCGAGTTACCAAAGGCCGCAGATGATAAGCGAGCAGAAGAGATATTAGAAAAAACATTGAAATACAAGAACGGGAGATACGAGGTAGGTTTGCTGTGGAAAAACGAGAACCACCAGTTCCCAGATAGTATGCCTCAGGCAATGAAGCGGCTGACGAGCTTGGAAAACAAATTAAACAAAGAGCCCACTTTGAAAAAATGGGCCCTAGACACTTTCAAGGGCTACGTTGAAAAAGGGTACGCAAGGAAGATGGATCCTTGGGAAACAGTCAAGGAAGCCAAGGGGGTCTTCTACCTCCCGCACTTCATCACCATGAATAAAAACAAAGACCCGCCCAAACCACGGTTAGTTTTTGACGCGGCCGCCAAAATAGAGGGACAATCGTTCAATAC
>NW_026684284.1:4148-16377 GCF_943735745.2 Anopheles bellator | reverse complement strand
TCGCCTGCCCTGCGGCGGTTTCGAGCTGGCTTGCGGCGTTCGTAACATTATCGTACCATTAGATTCAATAAACTAATTTCTATTAACCAATACAGCCAACTGTTCTTACATGTATTAAAAGCCATGTTGCGTTTTTAACCGTCTATGCAATCAGTTGAATGTTCTTGGCTAATTCCGTCAAATTATGCAAAATTGTTTCATTGTGCCCACTTGTTTTCGATAGAGTACAAGTATGGGCTTTGTGGAAGATTGTATAAAACATTATTATCTTGGTTTTCGATGTACTGCATTACTATTTGCGCTGAAAGCGTCTATCTTCCACCTTCACTTACTTACTTAATCCGGTTACAACCGCCGAGCGGTCTATACATGCTCCAAGGAAGCTTTCCACCGCTGGCGGTCGAGAGACTTCATCCACCACATTGTAATACCGGCCACTGTTGCGTCCCGGTCGACACAATCTCTCCATCTCACACGGGGCGTACCACGCCCCCACTGTCCTTCTGGACGGCCTAAGAGGGCTTTACGGGCTGGTTCGTCGTCCGCCATTCTCATGACATGACCAGCCCACCGGAGCCTGGCGAGATGAACACGCACACGCTGCGCGATAGTCAAGTCGTCGTACATTGCGTACAGCTCGCTGTTGTAGCGGCTCCTCCATTGTCCCTCCTTACATACGGGGTCAAATATCAATCTGAGCATCTTCCTCTCGGACGCGGCTAAAAGGGTTTCATCAGTTTTTGATAGTGTCCATGTCTCAGATGCGTATGTGAGTGCTGGGATTACGAAGGTTCTATATAACCCCAGCTTCGACAGTCGCGACACGAGATGTGAGCGAAATAACTTCCCCAGACTGTAGAAAGACCTGTAGGCTGCTAGCACCCTGGCGCGAATCTCCTCGGTTATGTCGTTGTTGGTGCTAACCTTTGACCCTGGATAAGTGAAGTTCGGGACGACCTCAAACTTTCGATCACCTATTAGTACGTCACCCCCACGTATGCTCGCCGTATGTTGTTGGTGTGGCTGCTGACGGTGGCGCCATCATGAACTTGGTCTTATTTTCGTTTATCTGCAGGCCAAGATTCTTCGCGGCTTGTTCAATCCCTGTGTAGGCTTGAGCTACATCAGAGAGCCGTCGACCTATAATGTCTATGTCATCAGCATAGGCCAGGATCTGGCTGGACTTGAAGTAGATTGTCCCTGAGGTCTCCACTCTCGAGTCCCGGATGGCTCGCTCCAGCACGATGTTGAAGAGGAGGCACGCTAGACCGTCCCCTTGGCGCAATCCCTTGGTGGTAGTAAAGGGATTGGAGAGCTTTCCATCCACCTTCACCTGGCTTGTGACGTTGGTCATGGTCATTCTAACAAGTCTGATAAGTTTGGCCGGTATTCCGAAAGTAGTCATGGTCTCATACAATTTTACTCTGGCTGTTTGCACGAAACATAAAGACGGCTAATTTTTGTTCTTCCTACGTTGTGTTTCCTTTATTTGAATTCGATTGCACGACCGTTCCGTTACACGGTTTTTGCAAGACTCTAGCTCTTCTTTGTTCGCGCCAGTGTTGCATATTTTCCATACTGTCCCACTTGACAGGAACAGATGCCACACATTGGCAGCACTGGTCAAATTCAAAAATAGCTAGCCAATCAAACCTGAATTTGACCGTTTGTTCTGCGCGAACATCCTCCCCCCCTTGACAGAATGTCAATAAACTTCTTGTCCCTGCTTCTTCCAACCCTACCCCTGCTATCCTAATTCTGTTCTTGAGTATCAGGAAGTAGACATATTTTAGTTATAGGGCGAGTTAGATCGCCACGTGCCGTACGAATACTAACAACCCGCGGAATTCCATCTTTCCCGGGATGGACCTTTGTGATGCGCGCTAGAGGCCAGGGGGTAACAGGAAGCGTGTCATCGGTCAGGATAGCCATACGTCCAGGGCGAATGCCATCGTTCCGGACGGCGCGAACCGTATCCCTCTGCAGCTCTTGCAGATACTCGTTCCTCCAGTGCTTCCAAAACTGCTGCACCATTAGCTGCATTTGCTGGAGGTCGCTCAGCGACGAAGGCCTGGTACTCGAATAATCCAGATCCGGGAGAGCCAGCAAAGACGACCCGATCAGGAAATGGGCCGGAGTTAGGGCTGCCAAGTCGTTGGGATCGCTAGACATGGGCAGCAGCGGGCGGGAATTCATGACGGCTTCAATTTGGCACAGGACAGTGCAATACCCCTCGAATGTTAGGCGTGCACTACCCAGTTGCCGGTAAAGATGCTTCTTGGCGGTTTTCACCGCCGCTTCCCATAGACCGCCGAAGTGGGGCGCCCTTGGTGGTACCAGATGCCATGTGATGCCTTGATCAGCACATGCGGTGGAGATAATGCTCTGGTCCTTATCATTGTTGAGCATGGAGAAGAGTTCCTTTAAGGTGCTCCGGGCACCCACAAAATTAGTTCCATTATCAGAATGGAGATGAGCTGGTATACCTCGGCGAGATATAAAACGACGAAGAGCAGTTAGAAAGCCAGAGGCAGTGAGATCACTTACCAATTCCAAATGTACTGCCTTCGTGGAGAAGCAAACGAAGACGCACAGATAACATTTGGCACTGGCAGCCTTCCGATGGACAGGTTTCAGGTAAAGTGGCCCAGCGTAGTCAACGCCGGTAGTTGCAAATGGACGGCTGGGCGTGATGCGAGATGCCGGTAGTTGACCGATTTGTTGCTGAGCCGGAGTTGGATGCGCACGATTACATCGGAAGCAGTTCCTCACCACCTGCTTCACCAGATTTCTTCCATCTAACGGCCAATAGGTTAGGCGCAGATGAGACAACAACAGCCGCCCTCCACCATGCATCAAACGACGATGCTCATGCTCTGCGATGAGACGTGCGAGGGGGTGCTGCTTTGGAAGAACGGCAGGATGCTTTGATTGGTATGGTAGGTGTGCTACGTCTAGGCGACCTCCCACACGGATTAATCCATCTTTGTCGAGGAATGGATTTAAACGCCGCAGTGCAGAAGATTTTGAAGTCACCTGACCCCCTTTGAGCATTTTGATCTCAGTTGCGAAGGCATCCTGCTGGGCTAAACGCACCATAACATTTTTTGCATTGTCGAGTAGTTCTGACGTAATTTGTAGCGTGAGCACATCTTTCTTCCTGGGATGCTGCTTTTTGACAAGGGAATTGTCATTTACCCGCTGTCTTGCTTTGCGGATGAACAAGAGACAAATAGAGGTCATCCGAATTACTTTGTTGAACGTAGTCCATTGGTTGAACCAGGGATTCACACTGTCTTTTGCCTTTACTGTTACAGTATACGATGTAGTTTCTGCTTCCGCCTCTGCGGAGACCTGTAGTTCATACTGTGGCCAATTTTCTTCGGCCAGTGATAACCAGACTGGACCCTTAGTCCAAATGCTTGAATCCAGGAATTTTGAAACTGATAATCCCCTGGATACCAGATCAGCTGGATTGTCGACTCCTGGAACATGCCTCCAGGAACATTCACGCGTGAGACTTTGTATTTTTGCCACTCGATTCGCCACGTATGTCTTCCAGTTGTTAGGCTGCGATCCTAACCACTGAAGAGTTACCGTCGAGTCACTCCACAATACGGATATGCTGGGAGTTAAACACATTGTCGTTTTCACTCGGTGGTATAGCTGCGCACCTAGAAGAGCCGCACAGAGCTCCAAGCGGGGCAGGCTCACTCGCTTGAGAGGGGCGACGCGGGATTTCGATGCAAGTAGCATAGTAGTGATGTTTCCTTTCGCATCAGTGCACCGTGCGTAGATGCACGCGCCAAAAGCTGCCTCAGATGCATCCACGAAAACATGGTACTGCACGGTAGAATCAGCTTTCAATGCGTAGCGGGGCACCTTATATTTGGCAATCAGGTGCCAATCTCCATGAAACGCCTTCCACAGTTGTTCGAGTTGTTCGGGAACCGGATCATCCCAGCCAGACTGCAATAACCATAAATGCTGCATCATGATTTTGGCCTTTACGACCACCGGTGAGCTCAGACCCAGTGGGTCGAAAAGCTTGGCTATATGTGATAAGATGCTTCTTTTGGTGACGGGTGAGCCGATATCCGTTAGTGGCGACAAGAACGTCAGCATGTCCTCTATAGGGTCCCAGCATATTCCCAAGGCTTTTACAACGCTTCCATCACCAAGAGGAAGCGGCGAGGGAGTAGCAATCTGCTCTTCGGCTAGTCCCGAAAGTGCTTCGGTACTATTGGAGGTCCATTTGCGAAGTTCGAAGCCACCCCGCTCAAGTAGTCCGGATAATTCTTGCCGAAGCTGAAGAGCTTCTTCCTGAGTGTTGGCACCTCCGATGAAGTCGTCTACATAAAAACTTGTTAGTATTGCGGGGCTGGCCATGGGGTATGCGTGACCTTCGTCCTTAGCCAGCTGTTGTAGTGTTCTAGTGGCTAGAAATGAGGAAGGAGCAAGTCCATAGGTGACGGTGCAAAGTTCGTAAGTTTGCACCGGAGTATCCGAGGAGAATCGGTAGAATATTCTGACTAACGCGCGATCATCCTCGTGTAAAAGTACTTGACGATACATTTTTGCAACGTCCGCCACCAACGCGACGGCGTAGGTACGAAACCTGAGCACTATGCTCAACAACTCATCCTGTACCACCGGACCGACGCAGAGCGCTTCATTTAAAGAATAGCCAGTAGATGTTTGAGCAGAGCCATCAAACACTACTCTCAGCTTTGTAGTTGTGCTATCTTCTTTGAAGACGGGATGGTGGGGCAAGTAGTAGGAGCTCAAGGTCGTTCCGGAATCGGATGGCACCAGTCGCATGTGGCCCAAATCCACATATTCCTGCATAAACTTGTTGTAGTCTGCCTTCAACTGCGGGTGCTGATTTAGACGCTTCTCAAGCAGTTCAAAGCGCCGAAATGCTGAATTGCGAGATTTTCCCAACATGCCCTCGAAGTCGGCCTTGCGTGGCATTCGCACTATGTATCTGCCGGTTCCGTCTCTGCACGTTGTTTTCTGGTATATGTCCTCACAATGCTGCTCCTCTTCAGAATATGGTATACTTGTCAATAGCTCCTCACTCGTCCAGAAACGCTCAAGGTTGTCCTCGAGTGAGGCCATGCATATCTGCGGTACTGAACTGCATTCTGAAGTGAAGCACTGAACTGCAGCCGTGCCGGTGACGGCCCATCCAAACGCAGTCTCTACCAAGCAGGGCAGGCCTTCGCCAAGGTGAATGGGCGCAGCACTTCCATATACTAGAGCACTGTGCCTGGCTCCTAGTATGATGTCCACTGGTCTTGCCTTGAAGAACTCTGGATCTGCCAGCACAATGTCTTTCGGAATGCCCCATGTTGAACTGCTGATGGTGCGAGATGGTAGATCGGCTATCAACTTATCAGCGACCAGAAAATTGCAGATAGCGGTAAAGGCCTTTGTACGTGATTGTATTTCCGTTCGAACCGATTCCTTTATCGAACTAGATAATTGGCCAGCTCCCTCTAGGATAATGCTTCGACAGTGCCTCTTGAGCTGCAACCGCCGAGCCAGCTTCTCCGACATTATATCCGGTTGCGAACCACTGTCAAGCAATGCACGCACGGTATGCACCATGCCGAACGCATCTAGTATGTCCACATTTGCAGTTTGCAGAAAAACCTCCTCATGCTGGATGCTGGAAGAGGTGGAGGCAACAATAGCTCTTTCCGTGATCACGGCCTCGCTGTGTGAGGTAGTAGAACTTGCTGGTGCATCGTTCGATGCGGTTTTGTGCTCCCTCGAATTCACTGGCTCCAGATGTAAAGTGGTGTGATGCCTTTTGGTGCAAAGACGGCAGCTATATTTTGAAGGGCATTTTCCACTAAAATGCCCTTCACCCAAGCAATTGTGACACAGTTTGAGCTTGGATGCTTGTTGTCTGCGTTGCAACGGCGCCATTCGGCTGTAACTGCCGCATTTGTAGAGGGGATGCTCGCCTTGGCACAGCGGGCACCGTGGGGTTGTTCGGGAAATTGAGGTGAGGCTTTTGAAGCGGTCCGGCTTCTTTTCTGTGCGATAACTTGTTGCGTTGTCAATGGGAGCATAGGGCACCACCCTACTCGCGTCGTCGACCAACTCGCTCATGTAGGCAGAAAAGGATTTTAAGTCCGCTCCGGACCCTTCTCTGCAAAACGCTGCCCACCTCATACGATACTCCGCCGGCAGCTTTGCAATTAATTGTTGCACCAGGCAGGGATTCTGCAGATGCTCTGGCATGTCAGCTGCCACTATATGATCACACAGACCCTGCACGACATTTCCGAATTTAATCAAGCTTTCCAGCTTGTCCGACCGAGGAGGAGGAGTTTGCTGTACTCTATCGATCAAAGATTGAATCAGCCATTCTGGCCGGCCAAACCTCTTTTTCAACGTTTCTATGATCTGGGGTACAGATTCCGGTAGTATGAGCCTCCCCTGGACTGATTCCAGCGCGGTACCCTTGAGACAGCGCTGCAATCTCAACAGGTTTTCCTCCGGCCTGTATCCGCAAAGCTTAGTGGAGTAGTTGTAGTTGGCGTAAAACGCAGGTCATTCCTCCGGGTTTCCTGCGAACGTCGGCAACTCTTTATTTAGTGCCCTTCTGGCTGCCATTTGTTCCGAGGAAATTGCTCCTCGGAGTGGTGGTTCCGGGGCCTGCCCGGAAAACTGAAACTGGGCATAGTCCGGGCTGCGGGGTTCCTCACGTTCTTGAGCGTTATGAACCGGCGCAACGCTCGCCACCCAGCTTTGCAATCGGTTGTGGTTGGCCGAACGAACGCTCGTAGCTCGGCTTGTACCCTCCTTCTCCTCTAGGAGGTCAGCAGCTATTCTGAATTTCTCAGCACTGAACTTCCGCTCTAGCTCGATGCATTCGAGTTTCATTTTGGCCTCTAGTGCCTCCTTAGCCAATTTAGCTTCAGCCGCCATTTGCTCCAACAGTAGCGCCTGCTTCGCTTCCTGCATCGACGCGCCTGTTCGTCGCGAGGAGGCTTTCGTGGAAGCACCACTACGCGGAACCATTTCGCTTGCGGCTTGCGCTTCCGAGAACTCTCTGTCTAACACTGGCCACGTGGTTGTTGGAGCGTCACGCACGCTTGGCATGGCCAGCGCAGCTCTCCGGGTTACGATGGGAGAACGTATTGGTGTTTGAAACTCCTCGCTGGTTTGCGGCGGAGTGGTGACGGTATTCGCCTGATCACTGTGTTTAACCTTGCTCGCCTTTTCCTTTTGCTTCTTCGGCATGAGGAATACTTTTATAACTGTAGATCACCGCCTGCTACGCAGCGGTGGTTAGCAGAACCAACCCGAAGACAAAGGAATGCGAACACACAATGCACCTCACTTCTACACACGCATGCTAAGTGCCGCCTGATGCGCAGCAATACGTTGTAGTGTCGAAAAGGTCTGATTTTAACTAAGAAACGCACTCACTATCGCCTGATGCGCAGCGATAAGTTGCAGTTGTTGAAAAGTCTGATTTTCACTGAGAAGCGCACTCACTATCGCCTGATGCGCAGCGATAAGTTGCACTGTTGAAAAGTCTGACTTTCACTAAGAATCGCACTCACTATCGCCTGATGCGCAGCGATAAGTTGCACTCCCGGAAAGTCAAATCCTGGTCACGGCACCAATTTTATGTTTGCACGAAACATAAAGACGGCTAATTTTTGTTCTTCCTACGTTGTGTTTCCTTTATTTGAATTCGATTGCACGACCGTTCCGTTACACGGTTTTTGCAACACTCTAGCTCTTCTTTGTTCGCGCCAGTGTTGCCTATTTTCCATACTGTCCCACTTGACAGGAACAGATGCCACACATTGGCAGCACTGGTCAAATTCAAAAATAGCTAGCCAATCAAACCTGAATTTGACCGTTTGTTCTGCGCGAACACTGGCTATGCTATCATATGCGGCCTTAAAGTCGATGAAGAGGTGATATGTGTTCTGTCTGAACTCAATCATCTTTTCCAAGATCTGCCGCATGGTGAAGATCTGATCAGTGGTGGACTTTCCTCTACTGAATCCTCCCTGATAGTTACCAACTATCTCGTCAGCGTATGGGACTAAACGTTCCTGCAGAACAAAGGAGAACATCTTATAGGCGGTATTGAGCACCGTTATACCCCTATAGTTACTGCATAATAGTCTGTCTCCTTTTTTGTGTATGGGGTAGATGATGCCAAGATTCCATTCGCTATCCCACACCCCAGCTATGATTTGATGAATCTCGTGCTCTACTCTCTCCCCTCCATTCTTTATGAGCTCGGCTACAATCCCGTCGGTGCCTGGTGCTTTGTTGTTCTTCAGTCGACAAATGGCCCTTCGGGTCTCCTCTATGCTTGGTGGCAGGAGCAGATTTGTATCCAGTAGTGGAGCTTCTGGCTTCTCAGTAAATGGGTCGTTGAGTAATTCATCAAAATGCTGGGCCCATGGCGAGAGGACCTCTGGCTGGTTACTGATCAGATTTCCAACCATGTCGCGGCAGCAGGTGGCCTTAGGTATGAAGTTGTTTCGGTGACTTGCTACCGCTTTGTAAAATTGTCTTGTGGGTCCGTAGCGCACTCTGTTTTCTTCAAGTTCACGTATTTTTGATCTTCCCACAATCGCTTCTTTTTCTTATGAACTTGCTTCTCTATTCTCCTGAGTTTTTTCGTTCCGTCACAAGTCTACACTCGTCTTCGAACCAGCCAGATCTGGTCTTACCACGACGCGTGCCCAAGACATCTTGGGCACAGCTCCTTAAGCATGTTTTTAGAGCGCTCCATCTCTCGTTCGTAGTAGCTTCTTCTTTTAGTGGTTGCAGTGACTCCCTGATGGCCTGTTTGTACAACTCTTGCATTCGTTCTTGTTTCAGGGAGTCCGTATTGAATCGAGTCTGCGTGGTATTCTCGCCCGTTGTACTTCGGCGACTTATTCTACATCGGATCACTGCGCCAACCAGGTAGTGATCAGAATCGATGTTGGCCCCTCGAAAGGTTCTGCCGTTTAACAGATTCGATTGATGCCCCCGATCAATCAATACGTGATCTATTTGATTGGAAGTAGCTCCATCCGGGGACACCCTCGTAGCTTTGTGGATATCCTTTCGCGCAAATTTGGTACTTCCAATCACCACGGGACCCACGGCGAAGCCGGTTCCAAGCATGTGGTTGCGGTCGTGGCAGCTGTAGTGGATATCGTATGTGCTGCCACGCCTTTTCTGCGAACCACTTCCTAGCCAGCGCATTTCTTGCAGTGCACCGACATCCAGCTGCAGCGCGGCTAGGGCCTCATCGATTTGCCTCTGGCTTCCAGCTCCTCTCAGAGTGCGCACGTTCCATGTCCCTAGTTTCATGTCCGTTCTCGAAGTCCTTTTAATCCGTAGCGAGTTGTCGTCATCGTAATTCCGGTGTCTTTGTTTCTTTTTATAGCTTTCAGTAACAGTCTTGTTTTTTTGGGCGGCGTTGTTGGCCCCGCGCCAACCCCCTGTCACGCTGGAGGGCCACGTGGCGTATTATTTAAGGTCCCTAAACGTCGTGGGACCCTTAGGGGGCCTTGTTGCCGCAGCCCCCCGACACCTCCAAACTCAGCCATATTAACAATCCTCCCCAGGGGTTGGTGAGTCCGTATACCCAAGCTTGGATATTCGGAAAGTATGTTACCGTTCTGTACGACACGGACGTGTTTAGGAGGAGTGGCGGAGGATTTCCAACTTCAACTTAACTTTTTTTCGCAGTGCTCAAATGGCTGCAAATGTCCGCACCAGTTTACGTTTAAAGATCAAATCAAAATGTCTCCTAATCGTCATAATTTGGGTCTTAAAACCATAAACTGACATTTGTCATCTTAAAAGAGCTATTCCTAAAGAAGATTTTCTCATATTTTCACATATTGTCCAAATGTTCAGTAGCTAGACTTCTTTTCGCTATCCACTGTAAGTGGATTTTGTTAGTAACGCGTGTAGCCCTGCGCTCAAAATAAAAAAAATATAATAATACATACTGGGGGGCTACATGAGGCGTGAAAACTTGCTTAAAATTAATTATCAAAAAGCTTAAAATTGTAATATCAAATCGTTTACGCTTCGTGTGGCAGTAAAAACATAAAAACGAAATGTCAAACGTATTTACGTTCGTGGTTTTGGTCCGAGAAAATAGAAATAGAAGAGAAATAAATTGATTTCTGAATATTTTTTCTATTTTTTCGATTTTGTTGCTATACCAGCAAATAAGAACTTACTTACAAAGCGTATGCAAACAGTGTTTACGGTCGGGTTTACGCCTCGCCCGACCCGTTTTGGCCGAGGCGTAAACAGTTGGCATTAGTTTTTACGCTTCGTGTGGCCCCCCAGATACAACAATGTAGTGAAGCATGTTCATTCACAGCACCCAGTTCGAGCTGTTCTTGAAACGAAGAACGATGAGCGTAGACTGGGCTGTAAAATTTATGTCAAACCCAGTGACTAGGACTATGACACGCCTTTTATTAAGCAATTAGTGTTTCTTTTCTTTTTCTTACATTGTGGCACGCTGCAGTTACAGAGAAAGAAATTCGACAGTGGCATAAAGGATTTCTGAAGGACTGTCCAAACGGGTTGCTTACAGAACAGGTAAGTATCGATGGACAAAGCACACTAAAATATGATAGTTGTATGGTACCATTCAAGAATGTAGTCAATAATTTCAAATAGTTCGTTTTTCCCTTTATAACACATATTCATTGCATTCTTGTAACCTTCCTCTTTGGCAGGGTTTCATCAAAATATACAAACAATTCTTCCCACAAGGAGATCCAAGCAAGTTTGCCTCTTTAGTATTTAGAGTGTTCGATGAAAACAATGTAAGTAAAACAGTGTGAAAAATAATCTAGTGCTAATGAAAACTTAATCATTAGTTTCGTTCATGTACCTCCTCTAATCTGAAATGTGGATTTAGAGTGGTTGGAAATGAAAATGTCTTTAGTTTTGTCTTGTCTGTCTAAAAACATTATCACTAAAACACTGTAATACAGGGTGTTTCAAAAACGATGCATGATTTCATTTTGTTATAAAACAAAAACGGCTGAATATTTTTCGATACTTGAACTTTTATTGGAAATGTTAATGCTTAATTTTTTTAAAGTAAAACTGTTTTTGTAAAATGTTCACTGCAATTGACTTAGCAGTAGCTCATTCGGTCGACCAATTTTCGAGTACATTTTCGATTGTGTCTGGTCCTATTTCGTCAATAGAAACTTGAATTTGGGTCTTAAGGCGCCCACACACAGCGGACGTTAATTACGTTTCGACGCGACTCTTTTTCGGACCTTTCACACCGGTTACGAACGGGGGCGAAAGGCAGCGGAAAAGTCTTGGAAAAGTTGACGTCGACCCCGGTGTGAAGGGCTTCGAAGAAACTCATAGAAGACAACGCGTTTTTACGCGTCGCTCGCTACGCCTACGTTCAGTTCAGTTCATTTCAGTTTCTATGTGCACACATTTAAGGTTGTCAATAGCTGCTGGTATGTTCGCATAACATAAATTTGGATTGTGACTGTCACTGTATGACAGGTAGTGCCGTCCTGTTCAAACCAAACGCCGTCCAAGTTCTCAGCTTCAATTTCGCCGAAGAACCAATCAGCCAAAATCCGCACCAAACAGTCACTCGTTGTGGGTGCATTGGCTTCTCTTGCAAGATATGTGGATTTTCTGAACCACAATACTGCTTATTAACATAGCCACATAGGTGGAAATAATCTTCAATGAAATGTGCTTTTGACGAATGATTTGGTGACCTACAACTTTGGAAATAAGTTTTTCATATTTCGCAATTTTCTAGAAACCAGAATTATATATATATACCGTGGATGCATCAAAACTTACTTACCAAACTCCCAAAGTTTCTGGCGAGTTACTAAAGACGTGTGTAACATTTCGTTGTCCTGTTGGAACACAAAACCTCTTTCGTTGACTGATTCTTGTCGTTTCTGGTCAATTGCTATCAATAGCTTCAAACGGTGCGGTAATTGACAGAAAAGATATGAATTTAGTGTTTGGCTACATGGAAGCATCTCATAATAAACGGTTCTTTTCAAGTCCCACCATATAACTAGTAGAACCTTCCTGGGCGTTAGTTCTGGTTTGACCACCGGTTGAGCTGCTTCACCACGCTTAGACCAAGATTCTTTTCACACAGTATTGTCGTATGAATCCCATTCTTCATCCCCAGTACTCATCCGTTTAAGAAATGGCTCGA
>NW_026684284.1:2582-3648 GCF_943735745.2 Anopheles bellator | reverse complement strand
ATTTCATTCCATTTGGCCAAAACTTCGCTGATGGAAATTCGAGCCATCATATTTTCTGGTGTAGATAAGGTGGCTACCAAACATCGACCTTATTTGTGAATCCAGCTTTGCGCAAATGGCTTTAACCTGTTCGATGATTGATCCTTAACTTCTGGCCGATGCTCTGATTACTAACATGTCGATGAACTTTGATTATTTCTGTGATCTTATCGAAATTTTCGATGCCGTGTCCGTCTAGGCTATAACATAAGAAATTACTGAAACGGGTCAACGAAACCAAAATTTGTCGCCACTTGCCGTTAGAATATCGGCATCACAAACACCATGCACAATTTCAGCGATCTAGCTTGAATTTTGGTCTCTTCAAAGAAAAACAGTAAAATGTACCCAATTTTCTCTTTGGTGACTTCCATTGTTTACCCCCTGTAACTCACAAACGAATGGAACAAACAATAAACAATGAATGCATTTTTTTAAGTGTAAAGTATCAGCTATAAAACAAGCCTGAATTTGAAACTGTATGATCGATATTTCATGATATATCGATCACTAAATATATGAGATACATATAACCCAGTGGATAAAATTGAGTTCCCCAGCTACCCCTCTGCCTGCGAAGAGGGCGAGGAAGGCTGAAACGGATGAATCCGAACACCCCTCTGCCTGGTACGAGGACGAGAAGGGGCGAGCGGGCCGGTTCATGAGGGTCCGCTCGTTGGTACAGGGGTAAAAGAGCGGAAGAAACCACGAAAGGAGAGGGTTTCATGCGCTAGCTTGTGGGTTTCATTTACAGGGAGGGTAGGGTTTCAGAGCCGAGAGGCCATGCGAACGCGAAGACGAACAGACGAGCGAAAGGAAGAGGAATACAAAAAAGAGATAGCGAGATCGAGTAAAAATTATAAGTTCGAGAGAGAACGGGCAGTCGATTTTGCTCCAAGTCAAGTGCAAGTGTTTTTCGTTCCATCGCGTGTGATCCTGATAGAAATAATCCAGGTAAGTTTATTGGACAGTATTCAGTGAATATCAAATAATGTTGAAATGTTTTCGCTTTGCTCGTTTCAGATGT
>NW_026684284.1:0-2482 GCF_943735745.2 Anopheles bellator | reverse complement strand
AATATCAAATAATGTTGAAATGTTTTCGCTTTGCTCGTTTCAGATGTTCAACAGGGATGCAAAACATTTTTCAACGTGTCTACGGCGTCAACAACAAGTGATATTGTCGACGCACCAAATTGCTACGACCGCTATAGTGAAGTGTGAAGAGTGTACGCGAACCGAAAAAAGAGAGAGAAAATATACGTTTCGAAACCGAACCAACCGTGTTATTTTGGCTAGGGGGAATTGGGAGAAAGAAAACGAAGAAAGAGAGGGGACACACAGGAGAGAGGGAGACAAGGGGGTCACGCTGGAGAGTTCATCTTTTGCGAACGGCTCCTTGCGCCGGTTGGCGAACGGATCGCGTTCCTTTGGAAGTTTCCCATTCAAAATTTGTTTGAAACCGCCAATGGTTCGCCAAAAAACCGTGAAAAATGAACCTGAAAGAGCGGCCGGCACTCAATTTTGCTCACTGGGCGCTTCTATTCCCACTCCTTCTGGTGTGCCTCAAGGGAGCACCCTTAGCCCTCTCCTTTTTCCCTTTTTATCAACGACTGCTTTTCTGTCCTTCTTCCCGGTAATTTCCTTCTCTATGCCGATGATGTCAAATTCTGACTTCCAATTGCATCCCCTAATGATGCAATCTCCCTCCAATGTGCTATTGATGAGTATGCCGATTGGAGTGCCTCGAACGGTCTCTCTCTATGTCCTCCTAAGTGCTGTGTCATTTCCTTCTGTAAGTCTAGCTCCAGACTTACTTGGAGCTATACTGTCCATGGCTCTCCTCTCCCAAGGGTGTCTACGATCAAGGATCTCGGTGTCCTACTCGATGACTCCCTCTCCTTTTCCCCTCAGGTGGATGCAGTCATGGCAAAAGCCAACAAAGCCCTCGGCCTTGTGCCTCGCATGGCATCTGAGATCCGCGATCCCTGGTGTCTCAGGGCACTTTTCTGTTGCTGGGTCCGACCCATCCTTGAGTATGCATGTGTGGTGTGGTCCCCCGCCGGCAGCACTGCCATGAGCCGCCTTGAGGGGGTCCAGAGGAGGTTCACGAGGTGCGCCATCCGTCGCTTTGTTGGTCCTTCCCTATCAGACCCCCTTATCGCATTCGCTGCCGTATGCTTCGCCTTCCCAGAGTTGAGGATCGCCTCACGATGGCCAAGGCGCTCTTTGTTGCCAATCTCCTTCTCCAAAACATTGACGCTCCTAATCTCCTCGCCTCTCTCCCTTTCTATGCGCCATCCCGACATCTGCGGGATAGGTCGCTGTTCCTGATTCCCCCTCGCCGGTCTCGCCACGGTCAGAACGATCCATTCCTGCGTGGCCTTTCGCCCTGGATTATTTCTATCAGGATCACACGCGATGGAACGAAAAACACGCACTTGCACTTGACCTGGGGCAAAATCGACTGCCCGTTCTCTCTCGAACTTAGAATTTTCACTCGATCTCGCTATCTCTTTTTTTGTATTCCTCTTCCTTTCGCTCGTCTGTTCGTCTTCGCGTTCGCATGGCCTCTCGGCTCTGAAACCCTACTCTCCCTTTAAATGAAACCCACAAGCTAGCGCATGAAACACCCTCCTCTCGTGGTTTCTTCCACTCTTTTACCCCTGTACCTACGAGCGGACCCTCATGAACCGGTCCGCTCGCCCCTTCTCGCCCTCGTCGCAGGCAGAGGGGCGTTCGAATTCATCCGTTTCAGCCTTCCTCGCCCCCGTCGCAGGCAGAGGGGTAGCACGGGCACTCAATTTTGTCCACTGGGTCCTTATACCGGTAAGATGTATGGAGCGAGCGTCCTTACTCCGCTATCCTGCGGCTTAAACCGGTAAAAATCCGAAGGACGCCGTAAGAGTTTCCCCCTGTATTTTTATTCTCTCTTCCTCTCATTCCATTCACCCGCTCAATGAACTGTCAAATCGTTTAGCTGTTGTAAACAAAGTGTTGCATTTATTCAGTATCATGTTTTTTACAATTACAATATTTCCACAATTGTTTACCTTTTCCACCATACACATGCAGTTTTCACTAATCTCTGCGTGTACGTAGAGTTTATCCATCCCTGAATCCTGTATACCATGTATCGCGTACCATCCGCCGTATCGTCGTTGCATCGTACGCTGTTAATGGTCGGCTGAAAATATAAACAGATGCGGTGCACTTTCACGATTTAGAAGTAAATACTTATCAAGAAATGCTTCCCAATGCTTCAATTTACTTACCGAAATAAGCAACAGTTTAGAATTCACAGTTAAACACTATATTTACACCGATGCTTCGTCGATTTGCTTGCGTCGTACCTTCTGCGGTTCTGAATATTTCTAACAGTTTGACGTTGGAGTGCCGGGCTGGATGCTACAATAGCGTGACAGAGACAAAAAAGTTGTTCGGTGTTGCACTTTCTTTCTGGTGTTGTGCTACCCAAAGGGAGTTAGTCGACGACGTTTCAGGTTGAGCTCCAAACTACCCAGTGAACAATTTTGAGTTCCCCGGCGTTTTCTCAGTA
>NW_026684283.1:12136-19026 GCF_943735745.2 Anopheles bellator | reverse complement strand
AATACTAACAAGAGGTGCAGCATGCAAGAAAGAGTGCAGCATGCATGCTGGCATGCCAGGCTGCACGAGTGAGAGAGGTATGATTGAAACGAGTGATAAGCAAACCGCCGCGAACGACGAACTAATTTTGAGTCGCTTCTTCAATAAAGGACTGCAAAACGCTGAACAATCGTGGTGGTGTTTCTCGCTGTTACCAATAACATCTTCTTGACATAGTTCTCCCATGTTCAGTGCCAGATAATACTAGGTTGTGTATAAAGTTGTGCGGGTCGATACCAGAGGGCGCTTCTACGAGCCTAATTTTTTAATATTTTGGTACACTCTTCTATGAACGTAAAGCATGGCCCAGTTAGAATCGGGAACAATTGCATTAGCTCTATCTCTGGGTTGGTTTGACTTAGGAAACATATCAAGGTGTCAAATTGAAGGTATTTTATTGTACTTTAAGAGAAAAATTTCAGAAATTTATTATGTCGGTCATCGGATGAAATCACGAACTTTGTTTGGAATGCACGCCATAATTTTCTGCACAATCTTCTAGTCCACCTCAGCGGCTAATTTGATCCAATTTCTCGCCATCTCTGCAGCATTCCGCATCACCTTTTCAGTCTTCTTCAACTTCCTATTGATTGTTGCCCAATAATTTTCTTGGTGGGTTGATATCCTTGGTGGGCAACTTGGTGGGTTGATATCCTTTGTGATGAAATCCACCTTATTGTAAAAGTATCACAGAACTACATCCCTGCTATAGTGGCAGCTTTCCAAATCAGGCCATAACTTTACCGGACCTTTGTGTGACTTAATAAATGATAGAACTCGCTTTTTGAGGCACTCTTCTTTGTATAGAGTTGAGTTCACCGTCGTGTTTGTGATGAAAACCTTGATTTCTGTCCACAGGTGCAAATTCCTTGTCAAATATCATTCATTTTTGTGCAAATTTATTGGCGAATAGTAATTTGATCTTGGAAGAGACATCTCCCCGTGCCGTGCTGAGATAAAATTTTGGTCCAGGAAGCTGTCCAAAATCAATTTTCACGTATGTTTCGTCGTCCATAAGCAATCATCCGTTTTACCTCGTCAAAACCTTCTTGTACAACTAGAAGTGCGTGTTTTAATTACTAAATTTGGTTTAAGTGTCCTTTTTGGATGACATGCAAGGAAAAAACAGTAGCCTCTTCGTAGACAGATCTTCTGGGCAGCACTTTTGCTGGTAGCATATTTTTTTTGCAATATCCCGAACCTTAAGTCCAGGATTTACCTCGATTGATCTTAAAACCTTCCAGTTCTGCTGCCGATTGTATGTTCCACTACGACGTCTACTCTGAATCTTTCAATCTACGGTAATGGGTTCCCACAAACGGTGAAGCACAGCATATATAGTTGATTTTGCAAATTTTTATGTTTTTGAGATTTTTAAAGTAGGCCACGTGGTGTTTTCGACGTGACTGTGCAGAATTATTTTTCTTCGTTAGAGTTCAATTAGGCATAACTTTTCATAAACTCCACGTACTAAGATGAAACTTTCAGCACTGAAAGTTGAATGCTTACTGAAGATATGACTATCAACACTTTTGAAATCCGACCACCAGAGGCGCTGCTAGAAATCATGCAATTGTTCCCGATTCTAAGTGGGCCATGCTTTATGTGAAGTTTCATTTTAGTCGGACTGTTAATTTTTTTCACAAGCCATTTAGTATCGAAGTGCAACAGTATTTTTTATAGCTGTTATGACGCCATCACTTTATGAAAAACGCTTTCCACGCACGAATTTTTACAGGTCTGAAAACAAATGGAAGTCCCTAAGGGCTAAATCTGGTGACTAGGGTGGATACTGCAACAGTTCGAACTTAAATTAATTGATTTTTGCCATTTCTAAAAGCTCTTCCATTGCCCTGATGAATGAGGATGTTCTTCTTCTTTAAACCATGTCTTTAGTCACGAATTTTCACTTTCAGTAGGTCTACAATGTTACTGATGAAAATTTTCTTGACGGGTGGTGTTAGCCGACTGACACAAAACAACCGTTGCGTCTTTTGTATCATTTGTATCATCACATTTTACAGGTGCCAAGGATGTCACAAGCAGAGATGAAATTGCTTAAATTGCTTTCAGTGAGACAACTGGAGCTGTGACAACACTTATGAATGTGAGCTGTGAGCAATGTATATTCGCTACAAATAATCAAAATTTATTGTTTTACCAATTTTCAAGTAAACCACTAACAAAATTTCATTCGCATCGAACAAAACTCATGCTAACATCTTTTTATGCAATTTCTGGACGAACTCGTTTCCGAACCGGAGAAAAAGGTTCACAACACTCCTTACTGCCTGGCTACACGATGCGCAAATAAACGTTTTTGGCATTTCAGATAAATGGTTACTACCTTACTGTTTACGCTAGTTATGCTTCGGGTTCGAAATTTACGAGTCGTTTCTTCGGCTGAACAATATAGACTGATTTATTGAATAAAATGAAACACGCATTGTCGATCGTCGATGCTGACTTAGCGACTTTACGGGTATCGGCCCCGGCCTGAAGTTGCTTGGCTAAGCGGGCTGCTGGCGCTTGTCGTAGCTGCCCGCTGCCCACGCCCGCTGTGGCGGTTGCCAGGCGGATACTGCTGAGGATGGTCGTTAGCGATCGTCGCTAACTCGTCCCCCTTAAAGCTGAGGTTCCACCCGAAGAATGTTCCGAAGTGTTTGTTCTCTGGGTGTGCTGGTCGTCAATGTAGCAGCCTCCTGTACCGTTGTCTGTCTAGGTGATTCTGGTTCCGCATGTAAGGCGATAGCAATTCGTTTTTGATGGCAAATGACGATCATGATAATCTCTGGGATAGCCGTTATCCCTCCGAAGATCGATATATGTGGCCATTTGGCACTATTGTTCTGCAAATGAATCAAGTCCAGCTCCTTTCTCGTCTCTAGATGAAGTTGATGCAGGTAGTCCATGCTAATATTAAGCAATTCCTTCTTCTTAGTCACGATAATTCCATCTAATTGTAGGTGAATCGGATTTGCGGGAAGGTGTTGTACTTCATCTGACGTCAGCGTTTTATTCACGTAAAGTTGACAATCTTCATACGTGATGAGGAATGGTCCTGAGAGATTTCTATCAGGAATTCCGCAGCTGGAGGAAAGCTCGGATTTGCTTATAGTATT
Source organism: Anopheles bellator (assembly GCF_943735745.2). Classification (NCBI taxonomy): domain Eukaryota; kingdom Metazoa; phylum Arthropoda; class Insecta; order Diptera; family Culicidae; genus Anopheles; species Anopheles bellator. The sequence goes on along the minus strand of NW_026684283.1, from coordinate 15,865 downwards.
CAAAATGATATGCCTGTTGTCGATAGTTATTATTTCTTCGGACATAGAGTTGCTGATGTAGTCGCATTCTGCGGTGTTTCCTTTCAGCAGGTTTGCTGAGCATGGTGAGCTATCGTTCTTTATATCGTCCTTCTTGTAGATAGTGATATCTAGTGTTTTCACTATATAATTTTCGTCGGCATGGGATAGGCGCATTCGTTCGGGTAGGTGCAGGGCAGTACAGTTGTTTTGCAATATCGGGAACACAAGTGTTTTTGTGAAGTTGCGGGGATCTAATCTCGGCATTTTAATCAGCAGGGCGAGTTCATGGGAGTTAGTTAATATTGTAACTGAAGCGAACGACATAGCTTCAGCGATCGTATTAGCTTTGATATGCTCTCGGTCAAAGTCGCTTAATATTATTGCTAACTCTTGCCGGCTTAATATTTTTTCGTTAACTATCCTATCTATCCTATCTAAATACCTGGCGAAATAGTTAATGTGGAGATATATATTGACAGCTCGTAGTTCTATCGATTTTTTATTAAACATACTCAATGCTTGCGTGGTTTTTTGCAAAACTTCCTGAATTCTAACATTGAGGTCAAAGTTGAACTTAACTTGCATATTATTATTCCTAACCAGATCATTGACAGAACCGTTGATCATCTTTAAATCATTTGCGTCTGGGTTTCCTGCTATAAATTTCCAAACTGTTCCTATGGAATCCCATCGCTTCGGTCTCCTGCTCTGTAGAGAATTAATCGACTGATCAATTTCGTCTAATCTTTCTTCTATGATACTTGTAAATTGGTTTTGTGGTATACTTGAGAAGTCCCTACTGATATTCGAAATAATGTACTTCCATCGTGAGATATTGAAGTGATGGATATAATATTTGGTTCCTATCTGAATTCTTCCTATTCCTTTGTCAAATGCTAGGATGGGTTCGTTGATACGATCTATTCTGATCGTCTGTGAGATGACTGGTGTTGCTAGGATGAAAAATTTGTAATGAGGATGGTAACGTTATTTCGTTGTTATTTTCTAATTTTTAAATCATTTTTATGAACTCTCCTTCAATCTTTCGTTATGATTGTGCTTTTTCGCACCTTTAACAATGCAATTGACTTATATCTTTTCTTGTGTTTCAATTGTTGGCTCGTGTTTTCATAAATATTTAGCTCTGATTTAATGTCGGTTTTTTTACAATTTTTATTGTGTTGTTTTAAGTCGATGTTTTGTTTTTTTATCAGATTGCAATGGGTTTCGCGAAGGATTGCATCTGTATTTTGTGAAGGAGTCACAATCTCTAATGGGGTGTGTTTAGTAGTGGAATGAATGGAGTCGTTATATTTCTTTGTGGCTAGTGGCACAAGGTCGTTGAGGGTAAGGAGGGGATTTTCGAATTTCACGATTCTGTACAACTCTAAAAGTGTTAAATGGAATCGTTCGACTGTACCGTTCATCTCACTGCGACCGATTGCAGTTATATACGGGGAGATGTTGTGGGTGTTGTAAAAGTGTACGATTTCTCCAGTCATGAAGGATTTTTCGCCATCCATAACAATTGTATGAGGTGGTTTGTATCGTAATAGCAAATCCTTAATGACTAGAACGACATCTACCGCTGCTCTGGAGGCTATCGGTACTACTTGGGCGAATTTCGAAAATTTATCTATATATATAAGGAAGTGGGATTTTTCTAAAAATAAAATATCCATATGGTTTTTTTTCAAAAGGTAGCTTTGGAATAGGAGTAGCCTGCAGAGGAAACTTTATGGGTAATCTTTCGTATTTATTTTCGAGGCAAACTTTACATTTGTTCACAAATTCTCTTAGTTTTTCCCTTGCTTTTGGGAAGTAATATTGACGAAAGATTTGAGTCATATTTTCTTGTGCTCCTCTGTGGGCTCTATAATGGACATCACGAATTATATCCCATTGCTTCGCATCATCCGAAATGTGTTTCAATAAAATCTTACAAAAACGTATTTTCAAAGTTTTCGCTCTTCCAAAGTGTTTCTTATAAACCTCCTGTATTTTCTCCATGATGTCCTCGTCTGCCATCAATCCGTTTACCTTGTCCAGGAGAAAATTGTCCTTCAGAACCTGCAAAATGATGATGATGATGATGATGTCCCACCTCTTACCCCAACGCAGGTTTGAGAATGGCGAAATTATCTTTTGATATTATAGTTTCTTATTACAAGTACGAAGTGGTGGTATTGAAGGGACCTCCAGGAAGCACCAATCTAATCTCTTTTCCTTTCGTACAGCGGTAAACTCTAGTTTCCACAGTAGGTTCTAGGTTCTCTAGTAGGTTCTGAGAAACTGTGAAAACCACTCGCCGGAATGCACGATAAAAATTACACTATCCTTCTGTATAGCCGGGCACTCCATCTTCCAATGATGGTAGCGGAGTACCCACTTCCCAGGATGTGCAAGATTTGCAAATGATATTCGTAAAATTATTGCCTCCACCGAAAAAAATCATCAATGGACGAATTCGGGGCGCATTTTACTGAATCGCAAGAGATCGATAATATCATTCCTATAGAGTGTCCTCTTCCAAATGTCCACTTTCACGCGCGCGTGTCTCAAAATTACGTTGTCTCAATCATTTTTTTTTAATATTGAAAAACAGAAAAAATACAAAATTCTCATCATCATCACCAGAGCTCGCGATGACGAATCCAGTGATAACACAAACATTAACGGTTCACAAACGAATAGAACGATCCACATGCTACATAAAGACAAAGACAATGCACTTTCTATTGTGTCTACTTCACAACCTGCCTCACGTACAAAGCACACATACGTTTGAACTCACGAGCGTTTGGAGCCTCAGCAATCTCCCTAGGCATATTGTTATACCATTGAATTCCCTTGCAAAACAAAGAGTTTCTGGCGAAACCTGAGGAGAAGTTCGACGTTCTGGGATTATGAGCCCTGCGAGTATTATACCCATGAACGTCCGAACCTCTTACTATTCTTTCTCCGAGATAATCTGGTAATTGTCCCCTAAGCAGCTTGAATATGAATATCATAGTCTGGTATACTATCCGCTGCTCTACAGACATCCATTGAAGAACATCTAGCATAACAGCCGATGGCGTATACCGACTACAACACAAAACCAATCTCATTACTCTGTTTGGCAATTTTTGTAATCTTTTTAACTGTGTCCGATTGCCGAGAAATAATATTGAGGGACCAAAATCAAAATGTGGAGAGATGATTGATTTGTAGATATGGACTTTCCCAAAAAAATTTAGGTCGTTCCCTAATCTACTCATCACCCCGCATTTTTTCGCAACATTTGCGAGTTTGAAAATCGAGTTTTCGTTAAAATTGTTCATGGTTATGGTTATTCTAGTGATCCCTGGGAATGGGGTTTCGGTTACTTTGTTAGCCATTCCATTTTTAATAATTACTTGATAATGAAATACATTGATGGGTGCCTCCGTGGAGATAATATAAAAATCGTCACCCGTTTGAGCTGAGTGTTGGGTAGATGTTATTGGACACGCTATACGGCTCAAGGCGTCTGCAACCACGTTAGTTCTACCTGGTTTGTTGATAATTTCGTGGTCGTGCTCCTCCAAATATGCTTTCCATCTTTTGAGTTTGGCGTTTGTATTCTTCTGTGATAGGGTAAATGTGAGAGGCTGATGATCGGTCAAGATCTTCACCTTGGTGCCATTCAAATAGTTTCTGAATGTTTGCAAAGACCAAAATATTGCC
>NW_026684283.1:10473-11636 GCF_943735745.2 Anopheles bellator | reverse complement strand
ACATTTCCTTTTCTGGTACGGAATATCTCTCTTCGGTCACAGAAAGAGTTCGAGATGCAAAGTGGATAGGTTTATCTCGACCAAGCTCTCCTTGTGACAGTACGGCGCCAATTGCATAGTCTGAAGCGGCCGTGGTCAATATAAAAGGCTGTTTATAATCTGGGTGTATAAGTATATCGGAAGATGATATGATATTTTTCATCTTCTCAAAACATTGTCTTTCTGTGTTGGATAATGCAACTTTTTTATTCGATTTGGGATTCCTCTCCCCCCTTAAAAGACTTTATGGGGGAACGCTTTCGGATGCTTAGTATTAAAGTGACTTACTCGCTTGATGGTTGTGACTAGAGAGAGCGATTACATTTATTCTTCGTCCCGCGTAAGCATCTCGATGCCTGTCCGTGCTCTCGGTTTATGTGGGCGGTTTGAATGCTCCGCCACATCACTTCCCCCCTTGTTTAATATTGGCGTGGCACTTTTGTCGTTCTGCCAAATCTGGTAGTGTAGCGTTTTGTGTCAGGCACTGTGTTAGATGGGGCAGTAGCAGGTTTTGGTGTTTGGTTGTCGGACTTGTCGGAGATACATGGCTTCAATCTATCTATTGATATTTCGCTACTCTTTCCGCTTTTGGTTATATAGTGAATGTTTTCGCCTTTCGTTTCAACACCTTGAAAGGGCCCTCGTATGGAGGTGTGAGTGCCGGTTTAACTGCGTCTACACGCACGAACACGTGGCTGCAATAGTCTAGGGCCTTTTGCATGTACGCCTTACTGCTTTTGTCATGGTTCGATTGTGGTGTCGGCCTCAGCTGTGCCATTATCGCCTTTAATCGGCTGGCACATTCCGGAGTCGGTTCGCTCGTTGCGGTGTGGTCAAAAAATTCTCCTGGCAAGCGCAGTGTTGTTCTGTAGGTCAGCTCGGCACTCGTGGCTTGCAGATCCTCCTTTATCGAAGAACGCATCCCCAGCAACACGAGCGGTAGTGCCTCTGTCCATTTCGGGTTACTGTGGCACATGATTGCTTTAAGTTGTCGGTGGACGCGCTCCACTTGACCGTTTGCCTGGGGATGGTACGGTGTAGTGCGTAGGTGGTCAATTCCCAGTGCTCTAGAAATCACGCGGAATGTCTCGGATTCGAACTGCCTTCCAAGGTCTGTTGTTATT
>NW_026684283.1:7913-10373 GCF_943735745.2 Anopheles bellator | reverse complement strand
TGTTGTTATTGCTGTTTTTGGAATGTCCTCATCCGCTACTGGTATTTGGTGGTAGGCTCTTTGCAGATCGATACACGAGAAGATTTTAGCGTTGTGTAGGATGTTGCTAACATCTTGTATGTGTGGTACAGGGTACCTGTCGGGTACTGTGACCGCGTTCAGGTTTCGGTAATCCCCGCAAGGCCTCGCCGTTTGACTTTTTTACCATGTGTAATGGGCTCGCCCAGTTGCTCTTGGACGGTTGACAAATTCCTTGTTCCATCAGATAACGGAACTCTGCTTTCGCTTCGTTTAACCTTTCGATCGAAAGTCTTCGTGGGCGGCTGAATACGGGAAGCCCAGTGGTAATTATACGGTGCTCAACTGATTGTCCCGTTTTTTGTGTGTTGTTCAACGAGGTTATATCTTTATATTTGGCGAGTATTGAGGCGAATGGTGAATTGTTGTCAAACGTTGTGATCGTCGGTTCGTTGGCTGCGTTTATGTTTTCTATTTGTAATTTGGTAGTGTTGTCCACTAACTTGCCTCTTTTAACGTCGACGAGCAAATCAAACTTGTTTAAGAAGTCTGCCCCAATTATTGGCGCATTCACATCCGCGATGGTGAAATTCCATGTGAATTTACGTCGCAGACCGAGATCGACGTCTATGCGCTTGGTACCGTATGTTTTTATTGTGCTTCCGTTTGCGGCGAACAGGTTCGTGGTGGATGGGTTTTTTCGTTCAAGTGCGGTTGGCGGTATTACCGATAAATCTGCGCCGGTATCGATGAGGTATCGTTTGCAGGATTTGTTGTCGCAGATGTGTACGCGGTCAATGTGATTTTTCGGCATGTTGCCGAATTCATGGTTCAGCGTGTTGCTGGTCCCAGTGAACAATTTTGAGTTCCCCGGCGTTTTCTCAGTATGGAGCATCGAGTCGCCGACGAGTCACATTCGAGTCGCATTCGAGTCGCTGGAGTATTTCGTTCATATAGGCTCCCGTACTGAGAAGGCCTAGTTACTCGATGGCAGATTTTGGCGACTCGATTTTTTTTCCCGAACCTGCCCCTTGTCTCCCTCTCTCCTGTGTGTCCCCTCTCTTTCTTCGTTTCCAATTCTTTCTCTCCCGTATTTTCTTTCTCTCCGAAATAAAATATCTCGCGTTTTTGGTAGGCTTCGAAAGGTATATTCTCTCTCTCTTGTTTTTGGTTTCGCCTTTTCACTCTTCCCTACATATTCGTGCATTCGTAGTGCGTTGAAGTTTTTTCGCAGTTCTTCCTTGACCAGCTTCATCCGTCGATAAAAATTGTCCGGACGTTTGTATTTTTTCCTGGAGGATGGCATTATCAACACAGCACGATATGCACAGCACCAAACGAAGATACACGTTTAAAAAACACAGCTTGACGATAGAAGCGATAAAAACGTAGTGTGAAGCCGCTTCTGTTAGCGAAAACGACGCTTGGTGTTCAGGTGTCATTTTTTCACTACCTGAATCCGCAGTGCTAAACACATGCTACCCCGGACTTGGGACTTAGAAAATTTCAGACTGCCCGTCCGCTAGCGAACAGAATTTTGCCTTTCTTTCTTTTACTATTTGTCTCCCTTTCACTCCCCGGACCCCGCACACATCCTATCCCGGACTTGGGACTTAGAAAATTTCCCGTCCGTTCGCAAACCGAACAGAATTTTGCCTCTCTTTCTTTTTTTATTGTCTCCCTTTCATTCATCCATTCGTCTTCCACCTGCACGGCGTACGCATCGCCTCGCGCCCTTCTCCGTTCTTTCCCCGGCAGCCCAGGACCGCGTTCTCATACTCGCTCTATGAGCTGCGAGGTCGCCCTCTCCCGTCCTCGTCGCAGGCAGAGGGGCGGTCGATCTCACTCGCCTCAGCCTTCCTCCGCCGCGTCGCAGGCAGAGGGGGTGGCTCGGGCTCTCAAAATTGTTCACTGGGGTACTGCGATGCATGTGGTGGTTCGACGTGTTGTCGGGCTTTTGGTTCAGCGTGTTGCTGATGCTGTGTTCTTCAATAATGTGCGGGTGTTCTTCGAATGAAACGCTCTTGGACGTGTGCTGCTTGTTATGTGCTGTTGTGAAGTGCTTGGGGGTCAATGTGTTTGGTGCTACTTCTTTCGTGTGAAAACTGGGAGACGATCCTCGAAAAAATGCACGTTGTGTCCATATCGCGGTTCCTTCTCTCGCATTTTTCTGCTTTTGCCCCGTATCGAGAGTGAAACCAACAAATCCATCGGCGTGCTGCGCCGTCCCGAGATCGCGGTGACATTGACCTGTTCCGGGCTGCTGAATTTTGATGGCGGCCGTTCGATGGCGACCGTTCGTGCCCCTCGCGGGACCATTCGGAGCGTCGGCTGCTTCTGGGGTGTGCTAACACTTCGTCGAGGCGACGGGAGAGCGCCTTGATCTTGTTCCCAAGTGCCGTGATCGCTCCGTTTCCCTGTTGCACCGCCGATATTTCATTG
>NW_026684283.1:0-7413 GCF_943735745.2 Anopheles bellator | reverse complement strand
GGGACGCTTTTAAAATTCTGTCCGCCACTTTTGCCTGCTCGTCGAGGTTCGCTGACGACACGGCGGTGATTATGGATTTCGCGGTGTTTGGCAACGAACGCAACCAAATGTTTGATAAAATGGTGTCTGAGCACCCTGTTCCTCCCAATCGTCGCATTTCTGCTAAGAGGACGCTCGGTTTCCGATCGCCGAGCGTGATGCCGGAAAGCAGCGTCGTCAGTCTTTGGTTCTCAGACGGTCGAAAATGTTCGAGAACGGCGCTTTTGAGTGTCTCGTAGCGATCGGATGTTTCTGCTTGGTTGCATTTCGCAATGGTGGAGTACAGAAATTTGGCTCTTGCTCCCAGTGCAACAATGCACTGAACTTATGCCTGTCGAGCTTTACTCCGTTGACGTAGAAAGCTGCCTCCAAGCAGACGAACCAAGTTTCCACGTCCTCGGAATCGAAATCCGGGAGATTTATTTTCGCTATTACGTGACGATCCTGGTCTTCCATTTTTACCGTCTCTTCTAATGGCATTGTTGCTCGAGACGCTTCACTTAAACTTCACTTCACGCGATTACGAAAACTCGGTCGGTATAATAGCAATGGGGGTGCGTGGAAAAATCGGGGTCACCAGTTATGGGGGCTCCGCCACAATACCAAAGCTAACGAACAGACACAGACGCGTAAATGGTATGCGTTGATACGGCAGTGATTGCAGTGATACGGCGATCGGTGCCAGCGATCGCGGAGAAACTGGGCTTAATGGCAGGAATGATGGAAGACGACTTACAAATGATAGTCAAAATGGGAGAGAGACTAGATGCAGTTAGACAGGAGAAGTTTGTTGCTGACAAAGTGAATGTAAAGACAGTGGGGGCGGAGATTTCCCAACGAAGTGAAGTTGAAGTGAATGCGATGAGGAAGGAACCAGGTTTTTGGTGGACGAGAATGCTTTGGAATGCTTCGAAGCAAGCTAGTGGTGCGCACGTAAGTTCTTGTAAAAGCGTTGATTTTTATTATTAATCTGTTTCTTTTGCTTCTTGCAACTGCCGAAATCGTTTCTTCACAGCTTGGTAAGTATCATAAACCCATCTTTCCATCAATGAATATTGACAATAGTAAAGAATATTGATACTTCTTTTACTTTCAGGTGACGACGGCTGACCGAACCCAACAACGGGTTTTCATCAATAAATCAGTGCTGCATAGGGTTGCGGTGCCGTAGGACGGCTGAAAAATATGTTGGTAGCTATAGTGGTTTATTTATTGTGTTTTCATTCATTCATTCATTTATTCATAAATAATAAATAAAGGTTTCAAAATTTAAACCGCGTGTGATGCGTATTTAGATCCAAAACGGAGGGTATGAATGTGTGATACGGTGAGTATGAATGGGTAGGGTACGGATGAATAGGGCTAACACACACATACACACATCGCTAAAGCGTTCTTTATAACGAAGCGTTGCAGCGCGGTCACGCTTCTTTATAATTTCCCTATACAGACGTTACGCAGAAGCTAATGCAGAGGTCGCGCGACGGTTTTTGACCGCTGGGTACCCAGCGGGCAAAGCGTTTCGAAAATTCACGCGTCGCGCGATATTTTTCCCCGTTCCTTACCCCTCGAGCCCACAAATTCGCGCTGCCACTGCCGGAGCGTTTCGTCGCATGGTCCCGTTTCATTTGCTCTTTCAAATATGTTTTTTTCCTTTCTCGCTCTGCGAATGGACTTGGGTTTGGCGCGTGCACCACTTGTGTAAAATACACGGGACGTTCAACGGTGGCACTTATGTGTTTGCGTTGGCCGTTGCTTAACACAACCGCCTTTGCAGGACCGTAAATGCACTGCCATTTCTTTTTGATAGTTTTTCAATGTAAGAAGAGCTGCCATCGCGACAGATGAACAATCTTCACATGGTATTTCACAATGTTTTTAAACATATACCCGTTGAAACCCGCAGAAAAACGTTCTTAACACTAGATATACCACCGTTTTCAATATACCTATTTATACCAGACCAGTAAAAATGACTGGTCATGTGAAAAATTGCTTAATATGACTTCAAGTGTTTATTCACTATATACAAATGATAGAATAAGTTTAGTAATGTTAATTGTAAACGATAAATGGATTTGTATACATTTTTATATAACAAAACACTTAATTTTTATCAGTTTGTTGGATAATCTATATATTAGTGTGTGTGTACCGCATTTTCTCCAAAACTACTGAACCAATCCGCATGAAATTTTGCACAGCGTAGTTTTGTGACCCGGGATTGTGAATAGGAAAGTTTAATCCTCCCACACCTCTGGGAAGGGGGTGCTCCCATACAAACGTAACGTAACGTAACGCCCCATACGAAACGTCTCCTACGAAACGTCCCATACAAACGTTTTCGAGCAAATCGATCCAAATTCGGCAGGCGGAGGTTTTAGGGGTGGGGAAATGTCCTGGTGAATGTTTGAAATCCCTCCCCTCTTTACAAAGGGGGGCTTCCATACAAAATCTGGGTGAATCTCAGAAAAATTCGGATAGTTTTCAAGTAGTTTGAGCCAAACTCACCTGGTGCGAGTTTTGACATGTATTTGGTTCGATTATAAAATGATACAGTTTCAGGTAATTGCTTAGAGCTTTATCAATTTTTATATGCTTATGTCTTGTACTTAGTATAAGCACTTTCTTTGTTGGTTTGCTCTTATAAACAGTAAGCGAGCATCCATTGCAAGTGTATAACAACGTTGAGAAACGCGCCATGCTGTCTTCTTTCAGTGTGCAACTTTTCGGCAGTTCCCTCTTGTTTGCGCGTATAGTTCCAATCAAAGAAGTGTTTTCAGATCCTAGCACTATTGCCAAAGGAATACTTGTAAAGAAAGTGTCGGTTGTTACAGTTCTTCCCTTCATGGTATACGGCTCAAGAAGTTTCATTACCACAAATTCGCTTAGGGGCGTTGGGGCATTTCTAGTTTCCTCTTTTCCTAAATAGGGAAAACCATACCAAACCACGATAATATAAGGTCCCGGTTTGAAGCAGTTTTGACTATTTTCATTTTTTCCCAAACTGTTGAAACTAAAGCGAATTCGTCTGTTTGCAAACGTTGACTCCTCTGATTTTTATTGTCGCATTTGTTTCACATTACTGTAGGATCTCGGTAAAATCACGTCGACTCACAGGACTGAAAAAAGGATGGTAGCCATTTGTTGCTCCACAAATATTGAAGTCTCAAAATATTTCCTACGTATGCTCCACGTGCGTACAATATTGCAAGAAATGCCTTCAATTTTGCTTGCGAAATTGTCCAATTTTACCCCAAAACTGTAGAAGCTTCTAACCTGTTGACGATCATGGGTAGTTCAATTGGGATGTCGGCGCGAGGAGAAGGGAAAGGGGTGCAGTAAAAAAAAATTTTGTTGCACACACCAACGGTCTGGAGTGCCCAACCTATGATTCAGAGATCAATAGATTACATTCTGAGCAAAATTTGCCGTTTAGGCCTAAATTTCTAAATTAAATAAATTAAAAGTCATGACATCATTTCGGGGAACAAAAATTATATGTACTGGAAATTTGCAATTCAAACTGCCCGACCAGTCAAAATGACTGGTGTGGTATATCTAGTGTTAAAATACATTATAATTTACATAGAGTAGTTGATTGTTGATTGCATACCAATGAACACCATTATTTAATGATTTTTTTGAAATTTGTTTTGATTGAATCCCACAATTTTCGGAAAAATGTTACAAAAGTTATTTAAAGCATGAGCAGGCAACACTGCCGGTTCAATTGACAGACCGACCGCGGTTTTGTTTACATTTGGAATGCTTCGAAGCAAGCTAGTGGTGCGCACGTAAGTACTTGTAAAAGCGTTGATTTTTATTATTAATCAGTTTCTTTTGCTTCTTGCAGCTGCCGAAATCGTTTCTTCACAGCTTGGTAAGTATCATAAACCCATCTTTCCATCAATGAATATTGATAATAGTAAAGAATATTGATACTTCTTTTACTTTCAGGTGACGACGGCTGACCGAACCCAACAACGGGTTTTCATCAATAAATCAGTGCTGCATAGGGCTGCGGTGCCGTAGGACGGTGCAAAGTGTGTTGGTAGGTATAGTGGTGCTTTTATCGTATTTTTTTTATAAATTATAAATAAAGGTGTTAAAATTTAAACCCCGTGTGATGCGTATGTAGATCCGAAAAGGGGGGCTATGAATGTATGATACGGTGGGTATGAATGGGTAGGGTACGGATGAATAGGGCTAACACACACACACACACATCGCTAAAGCGTTCTTTATAACGAAGCGTTGCAGCGCGGTAATGCTTCGGCTTAATTTCCAATGCAGAACCTTATGCAGACGCGACATGCTCCTTATGAAGAGGTCGCGCGACGGTTTTTGCCCGCTGGGTATATTATGCATCATTCGAAAGTTAATGAATCCTTCTTTCATATAAAATAATTAAATGTTTACGGTTTGCATTGCTAGTTCGATTTTATCGGGAATTAGTATAGAAAACTCCCCGCTGATAGTGTAGTCGGTAACGCTCTTCGCTGTCAGCGCAGCTGGCCAGGCTTCGAATCCCGGCACCGGTTGTGACTCAACCGGCCATGGTTTCGATTCCCGATACCAGCGTGACAAGGGGGGTTGGCGCGGGGCTAATAACCCTGCCTGCAAAAACGAACTGTTACGGATAGCACCAGGGATAATTGACATTAACATTGTCTCTGGTGCACGCCAAGACCGCACAGCGGTTCTAGTGCCAAAGAAGAAGAAGATGAAGAAGTATAGCAAACTAAGAAAAAATACAGTTCAGCTTTGGTAAGGCAGTAAAAAAATGTTTCGCGGTGTTCTGCCAAAACGAGACATTACAATTAAAGTTTGGACAATTTTAAACATTTCCAGTAAGTTTTATTTGCATATTCCTGCCATAAATTTTGCAAATTCTATTTTAAGAAAATTATTCCTGATGAATGAGGAGACGCCTGGTCTTTTGTGGTATACGAAATGGCTATACAAAACATATTGGCTTTATGCCTTTTCTATTATTTAGATAAACTAAGTGTTATCAGTGATCACGGATTAATCAAGTATGCGTTGCCCTATTTGTAGTGCAACGCCTAACCAGATGGGTGATGCTAATAATGTTGAAAATGATTTTAGTCCGCAACCTTCTGCGTTGATGTACGTAATTTCACCTCTTCAGTGTTAGTTGAGGTTTCTGCAGTGTTTGTTAAGCATTTCACATAAAATAATCTTTCAGAAATTAATCAGGTATCAGAAACGAACACTTCTGATAGCATTTGTCGTCGAATATTCTCAGATGCTGAGCGTGCGAGTACTGTTCCTTATGAAAGATTTAATAGACAGGCTTAGGAATATCTTAATATCCATTAACTGTCAGAAAGTAGTTAATGCCGCAACATTAGACAAAAATTGTAGAGACACATATAAAAATTTTTTGGGGCTTTATAATTGGTTTAACGTACCTGCTACGTTACATAAAATATTGGCTCGTGCTGGGGATATAATACTATATACCTCTGTACCATTAGGTTGTTTGGGAGAAGAGGCTTTGGAAGCGCGGCATAAATGTTTTAGACAAGATAGGGCAAACCATGCAAGAAAATCTTCTCGAGAGAATAATTTAAAAGACACGTTCATTCGGGCAATACATAGCAGTGACCCTAAAATTAGTTCTATGTCCTTCGGTTATAGATAGCGTAAAAACCATAAACATAGTTAACTATAAACGTATAAAGTAAAAGAATTGTTAATCATGGAGGAACACATTAGTGACGATATCGCGATTGATCATGTATTTAACCAAGTAGATAATATCGATTTAATGGGCGGTCTAGACTCTACGATATCTGACCGATGTCTGCGTAACTGACGTTTCTCGGAGATGTCATTAATGTCACTTACGCAGATCTACAAATCTGAACAAACGAGCATCAATTTGTGAACAAATTTCAAACAAGTGCAAGTTTGTGGGTTGACTTGTTGATGTTTTGTTTTGGCCTCTTATTTATATTTTGGACGCTTCGTCAACGTTCGCGAAAGTGTTTAACTGATTAATTTATAAAAATTTACGAAAGTCTGCCATGTCTTTGGCAACTAAAAAATAAAAAATATAGTGATCGCAATAAAAAGACGGAGGCATACGATGCCATTTAAAAGCCATTTCCTCGACACTGTAACCTCTTCGCACGTTCTTTTTTCGCTTTTTAACCGAAAAGCACAATGCTAAGGCAAACCAACACAGTGTTGCTTCCATGGCTGATTCCAACATGTCCAACCGACAAACTGGCACTTGTTTGAAATTTGTTCACAAATTGTTTGTTCAGATTTGTAGATCTGCGTCAGTGACATTAATGACGTCTCCGAGAAACGTTAGTTACGCAGACATCGGTCAGATATCGTAGCGTCTGGACCGCCCATAAGGTTGGATGAAGACATAGACTAATAAGTATTCTATCAAACGTTTAAATAATAGTTCATGGGTTGGATACTTCGGATGGTAATAACTACTTGCTTACTAACTAAAATTCCCACAAACGGAGTGGGTAAAGCTTCTTGATCATGTCATACCTTTTTTTAAACTCATAAGGCAATTGATTTGTAGCAGAAATTCGATATTTGCTTCTTCGATAGTGTTTTAAAATGTTTGGTGTAATGCAAATTGCATACTGCACATTTTAAAACCTTAAAACAACGAAAAAAGTTTTTTGAAGATACTTGAACGCGTGTATTGCACATAAAAAGTTTTATTTAACCAAAGCACATGCAAATTAAACAAAAACGTTGAAAAAAGTCCATTTATTCTTCCTAAAAATAAATATGTCCGCCTTTCCCATACAAATTCCCCACTGCGGAGAGGGGCCACAGCCCAGCGGGCAAAAACCGTCGCGCCACGTCTCAATAAGCTCCCAGCGGGCAAAATCGCATGGCCGTGCGACACTTTTAGGCTTAAATTGGGCTTAAATTCCTTCAATTTAAGCCTAACCCAGCGGGCAAAATCGCGCGACTTTTCCCCGTTTCTCCCTGTTTCTTCGTGCCTCACCCCCCCTCAGGTCAACAATCGAGTCCGGATTCGCTGTGTCTCGCAACTTCATCGACTTGTATCAACCGCCATCCTTTTTCCACGTGAGCGAGAGGATTTTCGTTCTCCCTCTTCTGGGTGTTTGTCGATATTTGACTGCAACATTAGGACTTCGACGATTTCAGCGAAAGTTGCACATGCAACGCTCGGTCCCCATCGAGGTGGTCAAATAAAAAGTCTAAACTTTGTGAGTTCTTTTTTTGTAATTTGGCCACCTTAACGCTCCTTTTCGATCAAAGTTAGTCTTAACTGTGATCATTGCAAAATATTACTGACCGTTTATTACTGATTTGAGAAGAAAACACAAAAGTAGAAACGCT
>NW_026684282.1:272429-316961 GCF_943735745.2 Anopheles bellator | reverse complement strand
GCATCGAGTAGTTACTGGCGATGAAAAGTGGGTTCATTATGATAATCAGTTTGATCAGTGGATCGCCTTAAAAGATAAGGCATTCTTCCGCGATGGAATCCGACAATTGCCAGAAAGATGGCAAAAAGTAGTGGCTAGCGACGGACACTACTTCGATTGACTAGTTTGTTAAGAGTTTTGAACAATAAACGATTCAATTTGGTAAAAACGATAAATTTCTACGCATACTCCTAATATAAGTTCTTATTTGCTGGTAAAGCAACAAAACCGAAAAAAATACAGAAAAAACATTCATAAATCAATTTATTTCTTTTCTATTTCTATTTTCTCGGACCAAAAACACGAATGTGAACACGTTTGACATTTCGTTTTTATATTTTGCTGCCACACGAAGTGTAAACGGTTTGGCATTGCAAATCAATTTTACGCTAGTCTTAACGCCTCGTTGCGCCTCCCATTAACTGTGTGATTTCATTATATTTGGCAGAAAAACCACAAGTGGCTATCGTTAGAGCCCTCCAGCATTTGAATGTTAATAAAACTTTTGAGTCTCGTACCATCGCTCGTTACCGTGATACTGGTAGCGTAGCCCGACGACAAGGAAGTGCGCGGAAAAATATCACCAGAAATGGTTCGAAAGGTGAAGAAGCGACTTGATTGAAATCCGCGTCGCAGTGGCAGAAAAATGGCTCGTGAGATGAACATATCGCAATCTTCCATTCAACAAATATTGAAAAATGAGCTTGGACTAAAGCCATTGAAGTTCCATAAAATGCAAGATCTTACCGATGCACAAACAAAAGTTAGACTTGAAAGAGTCAAATACTTGCTTCGCTTGGCCGAAAGTGGTGAACTGCCGAATTTGGTTTTCTCCGATGAGAAACCATTCGTTATTCAGCAGTTTGTAAACAAACAAAATTTTCGTGTTTACTTGCCAGAGAGGTCAACTGAAAATTTACACCTTCGGTTGGCCACCAGAACTCAAGCGCTGGCCATGGTGATGGTGTGGGCCGCCATAGCAGCCAATGGTCGCTCTCCGCTCGTATTCATCGACCGTGGCGTCAAAATAAATGCCGAATATTATCGCGAAAATATTCTGTAGGGTAAATTGAAGCCTTGGGCACGCAAACATTTCGGTCGCAGACCTTGGACATTCCAACAGGACTCAGCACCATCGCACTCAGCACGCGCCACCCAAGAATGGTTAAAAAATGAGGTTTCTCGATTCTTTTCCTTCGCACAATGGTCACCAAAATCTCCGGATGCCAATCCGTTGAAACATTGTGCCTGGGGTATTTTGTAAAGCAAGATTGGCACTAAAAAATACCAAACTGTCGATCACCTCAAGTAAGCGCTCCGCCGGGAATTGGACGAAATACCGCAAAGCCGCTTTCGGACAGCGTGTGACTGTTTCATTGGCCGTTTATCATTGGCGTTCGTGCCAAGGTGGCCAATTTGGACTTTTCTGAAATTTTGTGTTATTTCCGACATTTTTTGTTTTCTTTCAATAAAATTTAAATTTTTAAATTTAAAATTAGAAAATGTGGCGTTTTTGTTGTTGCAGTTTTTTCATCTCAGCCTGTAGTGTGTAATGCCATCGATTGTAAAATCGCGTGACTGAAATGATCTACATAATATTATAGCGACTTTGAGCTGCAATAACCTCCGAATCGCCTCATTTTGCATACTAAACTAATCCTACCTTAATTTAATTTGAGTTATAATTTTAATAAAATTAATCAAATGCCATTTGTCTTTCGGAGATCCTGAGCTTTGAAGCCCTAATCTCCGCGAAGATTTCCACTGGCAAGGAAAAGTGAACTACGAAAGCCACGACTCTGTCGGTGGGAGTCGGCGACTAAGGGTCATCGGCAAGGGCTCGCAATAGTGAAAGGAGACTCTGAAAGAGTGTATGTGCAAAGGACAGCTCCTAAGGACTCTTGATCCTTGCAATATTTCCCGAAGTGGAAAATACTTACTTCAATTTGCCTCGCGGGCTGGGCGGACTGACAGACTTGGGAACTCGACAAAAATGATCGTACACAACGAAATTCATCTTAACAATCAACCAGCGGTGTTGCCGCTTTCTTTATTTATTTAAAAAAGGTACAATAATTTTGGCCGCCCTCGGTACACGTGTGCTTTATTAATTCCCTCTTGCTCTAGCGGCTCTCTCCAGTACGAAAACTGCACTGTTGTGGTTACGCGCTTCTTCTGTCCGTGATTTATTCTGTTCCCCTCCTTGCCGTCCGTCGCGTTCCTGGTCAGGCAAGTCGGCCGAGGCGCCGTCTTCCGCTGGTAATGCAAGATGATCCGCGCGCGTCGTTTTTCAATGCAACTTTCCGCACACGCCTTTCCATGTCTTGCTCTAACTAGGTCCCGGTCCCGGTGGTCCCGCGGCTCCATTTGGCTGTGTCATCAGATTGACGTCTTTGTTGACCTATCAGCTGTCTAAGTCGATGTGGCGTGATTTCGACGACTCGACGATTATTGGCCTCATTTGGCTGTGTTATCAGGTTCAGGTCTTCGTTGACCTATCAGCTGCCTAAGTCGATGTGGCGTGATTTCGACGATTCGACGATCATTGACCTCATTTGGCTGTGTTATCAGGTTGACGTCTTCGTCGACCTGTCAGCTGCCTAAGTTGTTGGCATGATTTCGGCGATCGGAGATCATTGGATGCATTTGGCTGTGTCATCAGGTTGACGTCTTTTATGGGTTTAGCGGTTGGTCGTCGATCAGCGGATCGTCGGATTGGTTGATGGTCGCCCATGTGACGATACGGCGGTGTCAGCGAGTTGACGTCATTTATGGATCCCGCTTGTGACGACCGCCCCGGTCATCGGAATTATGGGCCTGCTGGATTGAATAGGTTGTCCTCTGGGATGCGCGAGCTTGGCTCTTCATATGACTCGGTGAAGTAAAGGCTCTGAAAGTGGTACTGAAAAGGGCCGTCGAAGAAGGCGTTCTCTTTTAACTCGTTCCGGGCGTTCACAGTCACCACAGTTGTCCACCCTACCGTAAATCCGAATTGAAGGTAAAAGGAAAATAATGGGCGCCTTACTCTAGGGACTCCTACTTTATATTCTTGGTTTCGGTTTCCACGTTCGCCGATACCTAGCGGGGGGTTTACAGGTACACCTCCACAACGTGGCTGAGCTCCTGTTTTACTTTCGGCAGCTGGGACCTCAATCACGTGTTGTGTATGAGCTCCCTTAACGTTTCAGCCACTAGGGCTTCAACCACGTTGGTAGCAAAGCGCTCAACTCACCACAAACGGTCTTCCTTCTTCAATTTCGAAGAAAAATAGGCCAAAGATGCAGCCAAACCAAAATCCGCACCAAACAGTCATTCGTTTTGGGTGCATGTGTTTATAGCAAATGATGTTTCACTATCCTAATTTTACGAGGTATAAACGCCGATAGACAATAGCACGAGCGAGCCCACGCAGACGCGTCTGGTTTGTTCAAGCGCCGCAGAGGAAGAGAGCGATTTCTCATTTTCCGGCACTGAGCGACTGTCAACCCAGTGAACAATTTCGCTCTTCTCACCAAAAAATTCACTCCTCATCCGATCCTCATACGCTTCTGAACGGCTGTCTCGAATACTTTCTCCCATATAGGCTTATATGGAGGAATCGCTGTGAGGAGCCGTTAGGTCCATGGAGTGAGGAGCTGTTTAAATTCTCTCACCGAGCGGCCCCCTGTCTCTCACCTGTGTGTTCTCTCGCTTTTTTCGTTTTCTTTCTCCCATATTCCCCCTAACCAAAATGAAACAGTTCGTATTTGGGCGGTACATTTCGATATATTTTCTCTCTCTTTTTTCGCATACACTCTTCACTCTGCACTAGTGGTTCACAATTTGGTGCGTAGCTGCCTTCGGCGCCTTAGAAAAATGCATTGCATCGTATCCTTTGCATCCCATCTGGACATCTGATTGGACATCTGAAACGAGCAAAGCGAAAACATTTCAACATTATTTGGGTGTCACTGAATACTGTCCAATAAACTTACCTGGATTATTTCTATCAGGATCACCGTGATCGACAGAGAAGCACAAACACTTGGTACTTTACACTTGGCACTTAGAAAAAACAGAGGCAGAGTCCACACCAAAAGTTAAAGAGAGACTGTCGGACCCTCGGAACTTCGGGACTTTGCCCCGATCTCGCTGTCTCTGTTATTTCTATTCCTTTTTCTTTCTCTCCAACGTTCGTCTTCCACCAGCAAACTCACGGCGATTTCAAAACTCACGGGGATTCCTTCCGTTCTTTCCCCGGCAACCAACGAACGCGTCTCATGCTCACTTCGTGCGCTGCGAGATCGCCCTCCCTCGGCCTCGTCGCAGGCAGAGGGGCGTTCGATCTCACTCGTCTCCGCCTTCCTCCACCGCGTCGCAGGCAGAGGGGCAGCCTCTGGCTCTCAAAATTGTTCACTGGGAATTTCGCAGTGCTGCCGGGTCGTCTGGTTTGCTCACTCTGCGTATACTCCTGCGACTCCAGTGCTTGTGCAGTTGTGAGGGTTGTTTCCACTGAGACAACCCCTACAGGTTTCTCTTGCACGACATGTGGCTCTTCCAAGCCCCAAATACAACAATTTTGCTTATTTACGTAACCACCGGGGTGAAACTGAGCTTACATGAAATAAGCTTTTCAAATTTCGAAATGGAAACTTTGGAAATAAGTTTTCAATATTTCCCTATTTTTTCAAGCGTATAGTATCCCATTTCGTAAATGTCAAAGTTTTCACTAAATGTTTACCATCTCCAGAATTACGTCTGACGTTTTAAAAATCAAGTAATCGTTAATTTAAAATTCAAACACTAAATACGAAACACTAGAGCAACCCCATAAAAGATTTTTTTAGTGAATATTATACAAAATGCTACGACATGATGGAATATTGGTGTTTTTTAAATGTCAACTTAACTTAAAATTCTTAAAACTCCATTCTTACTCTGCTCTTATTTTCAGCTTCAGCGAGGAGCGGCAACATTGTCAGCCGTAATGCTGACAATAATTGTCATGCACAACAGCGATGGAGCGTTGGCCGCGGAAAATAACATGCGTGTTGTATGCTACTACACTAACTGGTCCGTCTATCGACCGGGGACAGCTAAATTCACACCACAGAACATAAATCCGTATCTATGCACTCATTTGATCTATTCATTCGGTGGATTCACCAAAGAAAACAATCTCAAGCCATATGATAAATATCAAGATATTGAACAGGGTAATAAGGGTTGAATATATCATATTATGTTCCAATAAAGTATTACTATAACATCAATTGGCATATATTTACAGGAGGTTTTGCAAAGTTTACTGGGCTGAAGACATACAATAAACAGCTTAAAACGATGCTAGCTATTGGCGGATGGAATGAAGGTTCGTCACGATTTTCTCCACTGGTAGCTGACGCCCAAAGACGCGAACAGTTTACACGAAACACGATCAAATTCTTGCGCCAATACCATTTCGATGGACTTGATTTGGATTGGGAATACCCAGCATTTCGAGATGGTTCTAAACCGAAGGATCGAGAAAACTATGCCCAACTAGTGCAAGAACTACGCGAGGAATTTGAACGAGAAGCAACAAAGACCGGTCGACCTAGGCTGCTGTTGACGATGGCTGTTCCGGCTGGCGTCGAGTACTTAGAAAAAGGCTATGATTTACAGAAGTTGAACAAATATCTCGATTGGTTCAATTTACTTTCCTACGACTACCATAGTGCTTATGAACCGGCAGTTAATCATCACTCACCTTTGTTCTCCGTTGAAGAAGCATCAGAGTACACTTTTGATTCTGAACTCAATATTGTGAGTGCTGGCGATCAAACATTCGTTGGAATTTTTTTAACTTCATTTTTTTAGGATTACAGCGTAAAATATTTTCTGAATGCCGGAGCTGATCGTGACAAGTTGGTATTAGGTATACCAACATATGGTCGGTCGTACACCCTGTACAATCCCGATGCCACAGGCATCGGAGCACCCGCCGATGGACCCGGAGAACAAGGTGATTCCACACGTGAGAAAGGCTACCTAGCTTACTACGAAATTTGCAGCAACCTAAAAAAAAATTCTGACTGGACAATCGTACAGCCAAATCCCAAAGCGTTGGGTCCGTACGCTTATAAGGGTAATCAATGGGTTGGTTACGACGACGAAGCAATCGCTCGTATTAAGGCGAAGTATGTAGCCGAAAACAACTTGGGAGGAATAATGTTCTGGTCAATCGATAACGACGATTTCCGAGGCACGTGTCACGGAAAACCTTACCCAATTATTGAGGCAGCAAAAGAAGCGTTGCTGGCAAACACCAAGTATGAAGCACGATCTATTAGTACACAAAACAGCTTATGATATTAATTTTGTTTTACCTTGGGGTCGATTCTATTTCTAGTGTTGGAGCTAATGATATTACTTCACCAAGTGGACTTCGCAAAATCAATCGATCAAGAAAACGTCCAACAACACATAATCGTGTCAACACTGTTAATAACAACGACATCAAGCCTTCGTTCAATTCGATGCAGGACCGTAAAGTAGGTAACCATAATCGGATTGTGGCTACTACCACTGCATCTACAACAACGACCGAAGGATCGTGGCTTATTGGAGGAAGGACGACCACCCCTCAACCTCCAACTACTCCTGATCCAGGGGCAGGTAACCTCTAGCTGTAGAGTTACACGTGGAAGACTATTCATGTTATTATGTTTTTGACACTTATAGATTTCAAATGTACGGACGAAGGATTTTTTCCGCATCCGAGAGATTGTAAAAAATATTTCTGGTGTCTAGAAAGCCCGAGTCTGGGCTTAGTAGCGCATCACTTCACCTGCCCCTCCGGGCTAGTGTTCAACAAATTAGCAGATTCGTGTGATTATGCGCGAAACGTGATATGTTCGAAGCATGCTCCGATTACTAGCACAACAAATATCTTAAAAACTAGTGCAAGAACGACGCCTGTACAATCGACATCCACGACACAACGCTCACGCATAACAACTAGTGGCAGCAGGGTTCCATTTTTCAATCGGTCAGCTACCACCACTACAACAACCTCGACAACAACTGAAGAACCGGTAGTAGAAACAGGCTTAATGCACGAAGAAGACACTGAGCAGCAACCGGAAGAAGATCCAAAAGTAATTAAGGAGCTCATCGCTCTTATAAAAAAAGTTGGAGGTATCGAGGAACTAG
This sequence comes from Anopheles bellator, assembly GCF_943735745.2. NCBI lineage: Eukaryota > Metazoa > Arthropoda > Insecta > Diptera > Culicidae > Anopheles > Anopheles bellator. The sequence goes on along the minus strand of NW_026684282.1, from coordinate 309,749 downwards.
AGAAGCAGCTTCAAGGACAGGGAGACGATCCGATCGTGCTTACAGACACCGAGGTGACCGATTCAATCTCTACGACACCATCTACAACAATTAGCAAATCTCTGTATGAGCGCGTGCTAAGCCACACCACTGGAACCGTCGGTCAAAAGTTCCGTCCTGGTATTACCTTCTCCCAAAAGGACCACACTTGGACGTCGCCCGACAACAAATACTCGTCGGTAGTGCGTAAAACGTATAGCAACAGTCGCGTAGCGCCGCAAAACGAAGGTCTAGACCTGCTACCAGAGTTTGAGGGTGTGTTTCGCGAAAAACCGAAGTACGTAACGCTCAACCGAGCACGCCCAACGAACCCCTCCCTAATTGAAGATCGCTTCGATGATAGCAATAGCCACGAGGGCGAAGAAGACTTAATCTATGAAGGAGAAAATCAAACATCATCGGTAGCAAGCAAACGAATAGCATCAAATACAAAATACGTAAACATAATGCGGCATCGACCTTCAATCGCTTCTGAGCAAGAAGAGAAAGGCGATAATGATGAGGAAACCCACGAATCCTTTATACAGCACAGCATATTGAATCGAAACCGCTTCAAGCTAACTACAGAACCAACACAAGCAGCCGCAGAGGAAACTGAACGCGCTCTTCCGTCACGGTAAGTGGTATTTTGTTCAGTTTAACTGTTAAGCTGAATTAGCAGTTAAACATGCATACATGCAACAGTTTTCTTAATCCTGATCAACTTTGAATATCTGCGGACGATCGGCATAATGTAAATGTTTTCATAGCCGAGAGTAATAGCAAACTGCCTTTGATTGCAATATTTGAGTAAGGTTAAGGTAGAATAAGAATATCGGATTAGAATATAGGTTGATAGAATAGTCGCTAACGCTCGTTGAGTTCACGCAGCTGGCCTAGACGGACTGGACAGGGAGTTTGGCGCGCGGCCAACAATTGCCATTCGTAAAAATACATCGTTACAGTAAGCAACAGAGATTAACATTGTCTCTGTTGCAGGTCAAGACCGCTCGTAGATAGTTCCAACGGGAATTGTCCAGCTTCGATATGAAGTGCTAACACTGCGGCATTTCCACTCGCCGGCCATGTGGTAAACGCTAAATAGCTACGCACATTTTTACAGTTTAACGTCGATCAATCGACTGTCGTTGACTGACTGCTTGAGCACTGACTCAGACTGCCGTGGACTGCTTGTCGCAACATGACAGAGTACGGACTGAGTAGGATCGTTCTTCATTTAAGTTATCGGTTTCTTTCGAAACCGTTTTTTTTTTATTTTATTTTAATTTATTTTTTTTATTTTATTTTTTTATTTTTTTTATTTTTAAAATTTTTATTTCTATTTTTTTGTTTTCGTGCGGGCAAAGGCCCAAGCACATTTTATTCACGGAAGTTGCCCTGCCCCTGTCCCTCTCTCTAAGCCCTTTGTGCGACTTGCCAGTCTGGCGTGCGTCACAAAGGGCCGTGGGTCGATTTCGTCCCGGTCACCAATTTTTCTGCTCGGTTGTCCTTTCGCTTTCGTCGCTATCTGCCAGAGTCGTATAGTTGTTGGTTTGTCGCTGTTTTAAGCTGCAGTCGTGCTTCCTTGTGGCTCATTACTCGGCTCGCCCGATGTCGATCCACAGTGGTCTGCGCAACCCGCGCCTCGATGTCGTCGAGCACTCCCTGCAGCCTCGTTGTGGTGCTGTCATCAGCTCTGGTCTTCCTCGCAGTGCAAAGTGCCATCCTAGCTCTCAGGCGCTGTTCCCTGGCGAGTAAGATCGGACAATTGGGTTTCGCAGCCAGCTGACGATCGAGGCGCCGCTTCTGCTGTCTCAGGTTGACGCCCTCCCGCCGCATCTCTTCGCGGCGTACGGCTGCTGCCGACGTCTGTTGCCCATCAGCTTGGACGTGTATGGGTCGCTCTGCACCATGTTGCGCGGCTTGGGGTTGGGAGGACAGACCTCTCATCTGCTCGTCGTTCCATGCCTCCTGGAGGATGGTGAGGATCCTCTTGGCGGCCAGGGCGATCTTACTCCACGTCTCATCGTCCCTTAGAAGCATCTCTTCCAGGTTATTGCTGTTGATTTGCTCCTCGTTCTCCTCTGAGTACCCGAGTAGCTCGTGTCGCACTCCACTGTACTCCGGGCACTCGAAGAGGACATGCTGCATCGAGTGGACCACTGTCGTCCCAGCGTGTTCCTGACAGTGTGGGCAGTTGGGGGATGAGGCCAGTTTCTTCACATGGAAGTACTCTCTGACAAATCCGTGGCCAGAAAGTACCTGTGATAGATAAAAATCTACCTCACCGTGGTTCCTCACCACCCACGGCTCGATCGTTGGTATGATTGTCCTGGTCCACTGTAGGTAGCGACTGGTGTTGTTTGCCGCTGCCATGTCCCACTCAGCCTGCCACAAAGCAAACGTTCTGGTCCTTTCCGTCCTTCGCGCTCGGTCCGTCACACTCAGGGTGTCGCGTACACTCCGGTACACACGGACGTCCTCGCGCAGCTGTAGGTGGATTGGAATCACCCCGGAGATCGCATGTGCAGCAGCGCCAGACACTGAGCAAAATGTGCTCGCAACACTTCTGGCCAGCGCCGATGAAGCTTGCGCCAGTTTTTGTCTGTTCTGCGACACGCGTAGTGCCCTTTCAGCCCAGACGGGTGCGGCGTAGCGTATTATTGACGACGCTACATTCACCCCCCGGAGAGCCTTGCATAGTTTGGCCGCTTTCGCCGTGACCGTGCTAACATGGTCTCCCCATCGCAGGTGGTCATTCAGCACTACGCCAAGGTATTTGAGGGTGGACTTCGACAGAATGTTCTTATTGCCCACTCTCAGGGTTGTGTGTTGTCTGCCCTTCCTAGCGCAACTGAAAACGGCTACTTCGGTCTTTTCCGGCGCAAGTCGTAGTGATCGGGCGTCCATCAGTCTCTCGATTTGCATAATGACCTTTCCAGCTTTCCTGGTGGCCCCACCTGGGGTGATCTCGGAGACCACAACCGCTAGATCGTCAGCGAAGGCCACGGTTGCCACATCCGGGTCTGCAGATGCGTCAACAACTGTGTTATAGGCAATGTTCCACAGGGTAGGATCGAGAACGGATCTTTGTGGGACTCCCGCTTTTATCTGGCGCCTAACTTGTCCGTTGTCGGTCTCGTAGGAGAGTAGGCCTTGCGGCACTCCAGCTCTGCTCAGTGCTCCGCCTACGGCTGCCCAGCTGACACTGTTGAACGCATTTTGCACGTCTAACGCGTTGACCAGACAGTACCGCTTCTTCTTCTTGCTATCTCTGTTGATGGCAGTGGCGCATCGTGCTCGTGCTACCACCCTTTGGATTGCCTCTGTGGTCGAACGCCCTCTCCTGAACCCGAACCAATTGTGTGATAAGCGCGGTCCCTCCGGCTAGTCCTCCAACCAGTCGTTGAGGCGGTCCAATATTATGCGCTCGAACGCTTTAGCGACAGCGTTAAGCATGCAGAGTGGCCTATAAGACGACGATAGGCCGGGTGGCTTGCCAGGTTTGTTGAATACCAACCGCTGGGTCTTCCACTGGGTGGGGAATGTTCCCCGATCAAGTAACCGTTGGAACAGTCGCCGAAAGACTTCCGGGTAGCGTGCCATCGCCATCTTGATCGCGTAATTTGACAGCCCATCCGGACCAGGGGCCTTTTTGGCCGGCAGGCGTTGGCTCACAATGCACAGGATTTCTTCATTGGTTACACGGCGGATGGGTGTGTCTTCATCCCTGACTCGTCCAGTTGGCCATGTGGTCGGCGGGTGCTATGGGAACAAGTGTGTCACGATGTCATCCAGCATTTCTGGGTCAGTGATGGGCGGGCTTCGCTTCCCTTGGAGTCTCGATCTGACCAACCTGTATGCGTTACCAAACAGCTTGTCAGCTGCTGAGTACGCCAAGTCCACTGCGCAGATCTTTTTGCGTTGAGCGCTCTCTTCTTCCATTGCTCGTATGGACTGTTGGTATACGGTCTTGGCTTCCTCGAACTCTGGTGTAGCTTTGCATCTTTCCATGACTCTCTTCGCGTGATTGGAGGCCGCACGAAGATCGGTCATTTTGATAGACCACCAATACAGTGACCTGCGCAGGCCAGGTTTGCTGCTACGTCGTGGCATGGTAGCGTCACACGCTTTGGTTATCTACCTGGTTAGCTCTTGTATGTCTCCGGTTTTGATGTCTTCAAATCGCTGCGCTGCGAGCGAGTGGAGAAAGAGCTCGACATGGAAGTAGGCTCTCTTCCATTGACGCTTGCGTGTGCTCCTTGCTCGCTGCGTGTCACGAAAACGAATCCCTTCGTAGCGATTCTGAAAAGGAAGGAAGCACCGTTTTACACAGCGTGCTATGAGCAGCTTTAAACTGCTCAATTTTATTTTAATATTCGTTATAATTGGTTATTCTGTAAAGTTTTATCGACTACGAACTCACATCAAATGGCTCCTTCCCTCTTTTCAGACTATCACCAGCGGATGTTTGTAACTAACTGAGCTTATTCTCTCAATCGCGCGCAACTTTGATCCTTTACTGAAAAGAGCCTGCTCTTCTCTCCCTTTTACACATTGGCAGCCTCTCTCTTTTCCGCACACTGCGGGTGTGCAGGTGCCGGCGCCCGACTGGTTGGCATGTTGTACCATATTGGACGATGGTCTCCATAGTCACCGTCTGTCGCTCTCCAGCAATTTCTGTCTGCTAGACAAGGAGAGACGAAGGTGACATCTACTATCGACGATGTAGCTGCCGCCCTTCTACCTTGCCATGCACCCTTGTACGTAGGAGTTCGTCCGGTGTTGAGGACCACCAGCCCCAAGAGTCGGACTAGGGCCGCCAGCTGCCGTCCTCGGACATCGTCGTTGGTGCAACCCCACTCTGCGGAGTGCGCGTTGAAGTCCCCGGCGATGACAACGCGATGCCGTCCAGCAACCTTTGCAGTTATGGCATCCATCAGCGCCTCGAACCGCGGTTCACTTCGTCGGGGGGTTTTCGACGGTGGGACGTAGCAGCTAATGAATGTGACTCCCCAATATCAGCAGTAGCCATTCCGTCGATTGTGGTGCTTCTGATGTGCTGTATTGCCTTTCCACCGCTTGCCGTAAGGGTCGCCTTGAGTGTCGGATCGCATATACATTGCGGATCTTCCGGCAAGAGACAAGTAGAACGTCGATCTGCTTCTCCAATGCCGTCTGCCTAAGAAGATCCTGAGCTAGATGGAAGCGCCCGATGTTGGCCTGTAGTACCTACAGAGACATTGCGTGGCTGCTCCTTGGCACATTTTCGATCCTATGCGGTGGGGGCTTCCGCAGAAGATACAGACTACGTTTTGGGATTTGCAGTCTGGCTGCTTGTGGCCCTTTTCTCCGCACTTTATGCATAGTTTATCGCGTGCTTCATTTTGGCAGTCGCGACCGAGGTGCTGGCGTACCAGACAGCGGAAGCAGCGTGTCTGTTCGATCGGCATCGGTCCAAGGAAGCGGACTTTGCACACCGTGTGCCCGATTTTGACCTCCACGCCTTCGATCAACCGTACGCTTCTGCGGGGAATCACTGTCCTTGCCCGTTGCAGCCCGGTCGGGTATTCGGTCATGTGCACGTCGAGCTTGACCAAATCGCCTAGCAGCCCGCGGAGAACCTTTTTGACATCCTCCTTCTCTGCCAGCTGGTCGATGTCACTGATGCTGACCGTCGCCATCTCCTGCACTAGCTTCCTCGCCGTTACTGCCGTCCTCGCCGACCTCCTTCGCGATGGCGGCTTCGATCTCGGATCAGTTGACAGCCTCCCGGATCCTGATGTTGCAACCCCCCTGGAGGAACCGAACCTCTTGAAACTTTTGTTCGTTGAGGTCGGCCTTCCACGCCAGCTTGCAGACCTGCTTCACCGTGTGTGGAGGCTTTGGCACTACTTTAATGAGGTCCAGTAGAACGCCATCTTTATCCACCGGTTTCTTGTTCACCTTCCGCCGTTTCTGCTGCTGCTGATGTTACTGTTGTTGGTTCTGCTGCTTCTTGTCGGCAGCAGCTTGTTGTCACTTTTGCCGCTTTTGTCGGCACAACCATTCTGCCAACGCCGATACGCTATCCTCAGTCCCCATCTGCGCCATGGTACGATGCTGCGTTTGCTGGTTCTAGTGCTGGGGCAGTGGCTGTGGGGCGCGTCGCACTTTGCGACCGCGTTTGCATTTTTATCATTTTTTGGCCAAAGTCGCGACGAATCTCCTCCATAGCTCTTATATTCGCTGGAACTTGCCGTCCACCCGAGGTCAAGGACCGTGCGGTGACTTATGGTTGTTGCTAAGGGCACACTTCCATGAGTTCCATGAGCAGCAGCAAAGCGAATGTCTGGAGAATGACGGATGTCTAACTAACCGCCGTCTGCGCTGAGACAATGCAGGCCACTCGCAGTACCTTAACTTCCCTGCTCTCCTTCTTCGTTTCTTCGCCTATTAGTTTATCGACGAGAACGCTCAAAAACAACCGTTAGCTTTGGCTTCCACTTTGCAACTTTTTCGAACCCGATTCAGGCGCCAGTTATGTTAAATTCGAAACGCACAAAAAGAACTCCGCATGGTTTGGCTGTCAGAACATGACTAGATTATTTTCTTACATTTTGTTCCTGATTTCCCTATTTCTATGTACTGGTTTATCATATCTATTGTAAACTAAGGACCCGTTGATTATCACTCGTAAGAACCCGTTGTTGGTGGGGACTGATGTTCTGCTAGATGTCGACCCATGTTGGTACCTGTTGGTGTCGTGTGGTGTACCTTCTCGCGTTGACTCAGACAACAGAACGCTTGCAGTGTTGCCGTTATCAGCAATTTTCCGTCGTTGTCGCTATTGGTGTAGTTCTAAATAGTGCTCCAAGCGTAAACTTGGAAAACTTGCCGTAACTCCCCCCTCTTAGATTCTTTGTCCGCAAAGATGTTTTGGTTATTCGCAATGATTTCATCCCTAGTTTGTACCGCTTTATTAGGGATGTAATTCTCGTATTCCGGAGTATTACCGGACTCGTATCAATAATTTTATCCCGGAGTGGTACCGGTTTAGTAAGATTTCAATTCTTATGTCGCGAAGTTTCACTGGTTTAATAATTTTCTAACATTTTTATCCAGGAGTTGCACTGGGTTAATAGGGTTTTAGCAAATCTATTGAGAGTTTGCTCTTTTTATTTACGACGAAAAATGGGATCGTGTTTAATCCCACGGTGGGATGTTTGTACGCGGTTAGATCACCTAGCTCGTAAGCTCGCGTTGGGCACACGTCAGCACTCGTTGGCTGCCACGAAGAGAAAGAGATGATCGGAGAACCCTCGTTGGGCACGTCCGCACTCGTTGGCCGTCACGAAGAAAGAAGACTCGTTGTCTTGAGTGGGCTCGTGTCACAGCGCGGATAGCATGTTGCTCTCGATTCGAGCGCGTGCTCGATTTACCACCACCGGCTGTCAACGCGATTGACAGCTGCGGGTTTCGGAAACGGTCGCCTAGATGGCACGAGCCATGCCGACATAGTGTTCTAATAATGTTTACCCCGGAGCTGCACCGGCAGTGTATTAACATGTGGGGGTTGTCTCGGCGAAGACAACCCTCACAACAGTACCAGCACTGGAGCCGCACGGGTAGACGCAGATCGAACAAACCAGACGACCCGGCAGCACTGCCGAAGTGACAGTTGCCCAGCGCCCAGAGGCGTCGAAACGCTCTCTCTCTTCGCGGCGTCCGAACCGAACGGACATGCCCGACGTGGGCTCGTCCAAGGCTCTCGTCTTTACGCAACACACCACCAACATTTGCTTAAAACATATTTATCGTCTCAATTTCTGATTTCTTTATCTTCTTTCTTTTTCTTTTCACTTCCTTGCCTTTTCGTCGATTGAGTTTCACCAACTTACTACGTACTACTGGCAATTTCTCGTGGTTACAATTTCTTTGTTTCTATTTTTCTCTCATATATTTTCGTTTTTTTTTTGTTTTCTCAGCGCAAATTTTCTCGTGATCTGTTCTTGTTTTGAAAGTTTTCCAGGAGTCAAACTGCAGGAGTCAAACTGTTTTTTCTGTTTTCTGAGAATTTCCCCCATAGAACGTTTTTAAAAAGTTTTAATATTCTTTACAAAATCATAAATGAACTTTCTACAGTAGCCCATCATTTCTAAAAATCCCATCAATTTATTGAAGTTACTAGATGCAATTAAATTGCAGATGATTTATGCTTGTTTTGGGGTTATGGTTGGTACCTGTGATAACGGATTTCCTTAATTTCTTTGGTTGTATATTTAGTTGCCTGACTAAGTGTTTCCTTTGTTTAAAGCTTGGGTTAACATTTGTTGTTCCTTTATTCAATACTAGCAGACCCGGCGAACTTTGTTCCGCCCCGAAGGTAATAGGCTCCCGGTGATAGAACAGTTGGTAACGCTCGTCGCTGTCACGCAGCTGGCCTTAGTTCGAATCCCAGGACCGGTTGTCCGCAGCCGGCCATGGTTTCGATTTTTGATACCGGTGTGCCGGGGGGTTGGCGCGTGACCAACAACCCCACCCGTAAAAACGAACTGCTACAGAGAGCATCAGAGATTAAGATTGTCTGTGGTTGGTGCAGGCTAAGACCGTTCAGAGGTTGTTGCCCAATAAGACGAAGAAGAAACACAGTACGTTGGAATAATTATACTAAATTATTCTTCCACTACCACACAAACACACAATAGTGTGTTAGTATAAAAATAAATAAATAAACATTTTGAATGTCGGATTAAATCCTCGTTCTTTGATAATCTTTGCCCCAAATGACGTCATTTGGAAACATCCATTGTATTGTCGAATGTTTTCAAGAAAATGGTGTGATTCGGTTGTTTCGTCATTTGTGAAAAAGGTTGAAAGGCAATGAAAGCAAAGGTTCTGGTGGCAGGGATAATAAAGGCAATTTCACTTTACCACCTAGGCAGCGCAATTCGGCCGTTTCTTCGGAAAATTTCATCGTATCACGTTTATCACAATGAACGTTCATTGGCCCAATGCGAACGCTCTTGTAGTAGTAGTAGTAGTTTATTTGTTGGATAGCCTCATGTGTTTATATCATTGATTAACATCGTTGGTAACGGGTTCACAATGTTTGTTTTCCGCGTTATACTTAAATTATTCGTGGCGTTGTCGTTTGATAGCTTTGTTTGTTTGTGTTATATGGTGTGGGAAAAAGGGGAAAAACCCGCGACAAAAAAAATTATGCATAATAGTACTTAATCTATGCTTGATACTAACCTATTAATTCTTATCTAATTATGTACTAGTCTTCTATTTGTTGACAGTGTATTTATTAAGCTATTTTTGCCGTGTTTGGATTTATTGAGGTAGTTTAGGTTTGGTTTTTCTAGGAATTACTTTATTTTTGATATCTGGGTCCTATCATGTGGAGCTCTCGTGCTGTGTTGGATTGACGCGCAGTTTGGAACTGAGCACAACTCATTCTTTATTAAGCGATCGAACAGTGTTGCCAAACCAACACTAATGACACAAGCTGTCATTGGTGGTAAACATATACGGAGAATAACCATCGATTCCAACATGCTGTACCAATAAGGAAGATTTAACATCATTTTAAGAATTTTAATTTGCTTGGTCTGAAATTTTCTTATGTGAGTTTGTGCGCAGGTACCCCAGATTGGTGATGCATACATGAAAATTGGCGTATGCATGTTTTGTAAAGTAATAGTTTGTTTTTTTTCTTTAAACTTTGATCTCCTTTTTATGAAAGGATATAGATTTTTTAATAATTTGTCTATTTTGATTATGGTGTTGGTAATGTGTGTACTGAATTGTAGTTCTTTTTCAAAAGAAAATCCTAGATATTTCTTTCTTTTTTCCATTATATTTCTGATAATCCTAGTGTTATTGAACTTTTTGGAAGCTTTTTAGCGCATCTGTTTGTTGTAAAGTATTAGGTGTTTGAATTAATTCCTTCCGTTTTACAATAGGTGGCGTTACTCACTAAATATAACAAATTTTTGTAAATGAAATATGTGTTTGATAGCTACTGTCATTACGCATCTAACATAGTTCAGGTTTTTTTTGTTGAAGTATAAACAACACCTTTTTTAAGCATTTGAACATGTCAAGTTTTGTTCCTGATAAAGTGTTTTTGCGGGGATTACTTTAATATGACGGAAAGTGTTACCGAAAGTCATAATATTTTTATGGATGTTTAAGGTGAATATATTCTAGCTAAGAAAATGTGTTAGATGTGGTTTGCGCCGTTAAAAGGTGGTGATTTTGGCTTTCAACCCAAGAGCGACCTGAACAGTAAAAATAGGTTGATGATGAAGAATTAGTAGCAATGGCTCGATCGGAATGCACATCAGATGCAATAAGAACTTGTAGAAATGTTAGGAGTTGACCACACGACAGTTTCCCATCATCTGAGCGCCATGGGAATGATTAGAAAAATGTTTTATGGGTTCCACATGAATTGAATAAAAGAGACATTGAAAGAAGGAAAACCATTTGGGAAAACCGGCTTAAAAGAAAGGGTTTCTTGTACCAAATCGTCACTGATGATGAAGCGGGTAGTTTTGCAAGAATCCTAAAATCAAAAAGGCCTGGATACAGCTTGGTGAACCATGTCTATCGAAGCCAAAGCGATATTTTCACCTTCCAACGGTTATGAGGTGCATATGGTGGGATATGAAAGATGTAGTGTGAGCTTTCAGAACATAATGAAATTATTGATGGAAAATCTCATCAACAACAATTAATGCATTTGAAGCAACGCTTTGGCTATAAAACGACGAGAATGAGATAAAAGACATGATAAGCTGATTTTTCAAAATGACAACGCTCGACCCCAGATCGGAAAACTGGTCAAAACCTATGTCGAAAATGTCGGATAGGAACTGTTTACTCCCCCGCTGTATTCACCAGTGTTGTGACCTTACGTAACTAGTTGAAGTAACTTTGGTAGGTTTACATTGTAACTTTATTGTAGTAAGCAATACAGCACGTAGGCAGGTCTGGTAAGCACGCTTGCTTCGGATCGACTGCTTTCGCGCCTGTCGCCTCCCGACTGACAGCTCGGCTGTCTTCTCACTTTTGACAGTCACGGCTCCGTTGTCAATGATCCACAACAACCGGATATTGCTCTTTCGGAATAGTATTTGTACCGTTACATGAGTAACGATTTGGCAGCACAGCGGTTGACTTCCTATAAAAGTATTGAAAAATAGGTCTCTGAGGGGATCGCTCCTACAGATGAGAAGTTCTATCGACACGGAAGCGAGGAACTACCTAAAACAAGGAAGAAAGTAGTAGCTAGCGATGGACAATACTTTCAATAAATTAGTCATACATTTTGTTGCTATAGTTAGGTCACAAATGTTGAATAAAAACGGAAAGAATTTATTCAAACAACTAATATATGATGATAATGATGATTGGTTTTTCACGAAACACGTGATTGTGCACGGAGCATACGTCTTTAATTGTACCGAACTTTCACGACAAAACCGTCTCGCTTGACTGTCGCGAGCACTAGAGAGCGACCCATACGGCCCTCGGTCGCTCTAAGCCCCAAGCGGGGGACGCACCCAGTGAATAATTTTGAGAGGCCGAGGCTGCCCCTCTGCCTGCGACGCGGTGGAGGAAGGCTGAGACGAGTGAGATCGAACGCCCCTCTGCCTGCGACGAGGCCGGGGGAGGGCGATCTCGCAGCGAACGAAGTGAGCATGAGGACGCGTTCGGAGGTTGCCGGGGAAAGAGCGGAAGAAATCCCCGTGAGTTTTGAAATCGCCGTGAGTTTGCAGGTGGAAGACGAACGGTAGAGAGAAAGAAAAAGGAATAGGAAAAACAGAGATAACGAGATCGAGGCAAAATCCCGAAGTTTCTGAGGGGTCCGACAGTCTGTCTTTAACTTCTGTTCTGGACTTAGGCGAATCGGGACGAAACCTTTGCCTCTGTATTTTCTAAGTGCCAGGTGCAAAGTACCAAGTACCAAGTACCAATTTCGCTCTTCTCACTTCAAATTCCACAGCTCATCCACAAACTCATCCACTGCTGATCCACTGCTTCGAACATTATTTCCCATACAGCTTGCATGGTGGAATGGCAGTGGTCCGTCGTTAGGTCCATGGAGTGAGCAGTGGATTAAATTGTCACCGAACGGTCCCCTGTCTCTCACCTGTGTGTAGCCTCGCTTTTTTCGTTTTCTTTCTCCCATATTCCCCCCTAGCCAAAATGAAACAGTTCGTATTTGGTCGGTATATTTCGGTATATTTTCTCTCTCTTTTTTGGGTTCGCGTACACTCTTCACTCTTCACTAGCGGTTCGTTCACAATTTGCTGCGTAGCTGCCTTAGACGCCTTAGACACGTTGTAAAATGCATTGTATTGCATTTGCATTCGAATCCTATGCATCCCAGTTTAGTTGGACATCTGAAACGAGCAAAGCGAAAACATTTCAACATTATTTGATATTCACTGAATACTGTCCAATAAACTTACCTGGATTATTTCTAACAGGTACAAACGTGATAGAAAGAGAAGCACTAGCATTTGGTACTTTGCACTTGGCACTTACAAAATACAGAGACAGAGGGCTTCGTCCCGACTCCACAATTCGGTTAAGTTCCTGACAGAATAGAAGTTAAAAACAAACTACCTCTCAGAGACTTTGGGACAAAGAATTTTGCCCCGATATCGCTATCTCTGTTTCTTCTATTCCTTTTCGTTATTCCTCATTCCTTATTCGTTTCTTACGCTGGCAGAGGGGCGTTCGGATTCATCCGTTTCAGCCTTCCTCGCCCCCGTTGCAGGCAGAGGGGAAGCTCGAGCACACAATTTTGCTCACTGGGGAGAAGAGCGCGCTTGACAACGGCGCGTGTCGTTATGCAAAATATGTTTGTACGGATTTATGTGAATCATCGAACCATTAGCATGTGCATGTATGATATGCATGTAACGTAGGACTGTTCTTTAGTACGTTTCGTTAGCGACTGACTTTTTCGTCCGTTCTCGCCGTGTTGCCAGTTGAACGGACGCCCCATCCCACCGCCGGGTTGCCAGTCCAACTTTACATGCATGCATAAGCAGTTCGATTGCCTGGGAGCAATTATTTGCTCATACAGAGTTAAGCACGAGACCGCGTGGAGTGGTTTTTAAAAAAGGGTTGTATTTTTTATTCAACTCCTTTTAACACTACACGATGCTTCGCGGGTTACAATTTTACGTTGTCCTCACTAACCACGACGATGTTACGAATACCCTATGATGCTGGAACGCACTGACCGTAGAACCGAAGTAGCTCGATGGAAGGCACAACTCGAAAGAACAACGTCAATCTGATCGGTTGATCGTTTTATATGACTCTCGGCTACGGATTGTTGGTGGCCGTGTGAATGTTTACATTCAGCTGAGAGTGGTCCGTGATCTTTGATGTTTATGTTGGACCTTAATGCATGAAGGCAACTATGTTGTCTTGTTAGAATCGTGCTCAATGCATGAATGATACTATGTTGTCTTATTGGAGTCGTGCGCAATGCATGAATGCAGCTATGTTGCCTTATTGAGTCATGCTAACAGTCGGGGCGGTGTTAACTGTTAATGCTCACCAATGTTTATGCTTGGTGTTTTGCTAACTACAGCAATTCGACGTCTGGGAACAATTAATTTCTAAGCCGTCTTTTGACCGCTTGGCTTTGGTTACATGTGCGATACACGTGTCACAATGGCATTATTTCACTATTAACTATCAGTATTAACTTTTGACTTTCTTGCTGTGGGTTCACAATATTATTCTACTTTTGTGGACAGTTTGCGTTTCTTCTGTTCTGCTGTTTTTTGTTGTAATGACTGTTTGTTAATCTCTCTGGTATGCGACATGACTTCGTTCTAGGGATTCTATTCTTTCGAGGTGGTAATGGAGCGACGATGGGCAGCGATGTTACGCTGCCGGTGGTACCCACCGCCCGTCGGATGGTCTCAATATGGTGCGGTCTAGGTGATCGTCTGCTTCATCTTCCTGGTTTGGGTCACCGTTCTTCTCGATGGCATTAGTTGCTTCTTTACATTCCTGCCGTCGTTTGCTAGTGATCCCAATGGTTTCGGCCTTCTTTTCTTTTCTTCTTTTTTCTTTGGAGTTGCTGCCGCCAGTTCTGCTTCCTGATTCACGTCTAACAATTTGTCACTATCAGTGGTCGCTGCATGCCTTTTCACTGATGCTACGCCCGATTTTTTTCCGGAAGCGATCCTAGTTGTCGAAATCTGCATGGCTGGCGTTACTCTCGTTATAGGTGTCCAACTTACTTGTTTTTTTCATTTTCTTTCTTTTTCTACTCTTTTGAGTCGGCGGTATGGCTGATCGTTCTCGTAATGCTGTTGTACTTTTTCGACGCAACTGGTTCGCCTCACTTTTTCCGTCATCGTAACTATTCTGGAAGGCTCGATGGTCCTCTGATTCCTGGTCCTCGTTTTGTTGCTGTGCATTAATGGTCAGCTTAAACACTTTCTGCAACTCCGACGGCGCATCATTGTCGTCCTCTATGTCTTCTTCGTTGTCATGGTCATTTCTTGGTTTACTCGTACTGCTATCAGAACCATTGTTACGGTGTTGCATCGATATGTTATTATTGTTTGATACTTGCTGTTCTTCGTTCTCCTCCTCGTATAGTTCCTTGATCATCTCGAGTAGTTGACGTTCTGATTCTTCGTATTCCTTGCGTTTTGCTTCTTCTTTCTCAAATCTGTGGTGGGCTTCTTTCTCGTGATATTTGCGTTCTTCTTCGTTGCTACGATGCGCTTCTTCGACGGCTTGTTGTTGATGATTCGCGGATGACTCAGACTCCTGCTGAGCTAAAAACACATTTCCATGTTCCATGTGTGTGGGTCTGTCGTTCGTATTCGTATGTTTCCGAACCTAGGCGTTCGGAATCCCAGATTATGGTGGAATTGGCGCTGGTCGTACCTGGGCCAGTAATTATTACTGTGGTGGGGTGGGCGATAATAGTTTTGCGGTTGTCCAAACGGTCGCTTGTAGCTTTCATACTGCCGTGGTGGGCGTCGACAGTTATAACACTGTTGGGGTGGTACTAAGCTCTGGTAGTTATTGTGGCCTGTCGCCCTTTGGTTGATGATCTTGTTAATGAAAATTTGGGTTTCTTCCCTCTCTACATTTAGTTCGTGTAGTTTCATGATTGCCTTCCTTACTGAACTAAATTCTACTGCTTTCAAGATTATTTTTGTTTCTCCTATGCTATTGTTAATAAGTGTGGCTATTCCTGCTTTGCAAGCCATTTTAGTTGCTACTTCTTTTGGTATAACTTCTTCTATGTGTACAGACATTAAGATTTAGAGATTGAAATGTTAAATAGCTCCGCCGTTTTTAATCAATTTTGACAAATAAGTCAAATTCTGAAACGTCAATGTATGCCATTTTAATTAAAGATCAATTTACGGTGAAACAGCGGACTAAAATTGTAGCGCTGTACGTTGAAAATAGTCATTCCATTTGGACCACTGCGAAAACTGTACGTGCTTATTAATGCAGATTTTTTTCTGATTTCTTTCTGTGGGGCTATTTGAAGAGTATGGTTTATGCCAGCCAACCAAAGACCATTGAAGAACTGAAAGCTAACATTACAGCGGAAATGGATGCTATTACGTTATCTATTTCCTAAATGTTGTCAGATACAATGAAAGGGCCACTTTTGCATGTCTAATGGAGGCGATTATTCGATCGATTTTGTATTTTGGGTAAATTGTTAATAAACGGCATTTTGCACCCTTAAAGAATCTTGTCCATTTGTAAAAATCGACTGAAAAATGGCCGAATTATTTGACATTTCAATCTCTAAGTTTTAATGGAACACCCTGTATTGTTTGTAGATTATGCAATAAGGTTTCTATCTCATCGGAGATTTTTTCTAAATTTCCCTGATTTCTGATTGTCTTTAATTAAAGCTGGATTATTTCTGGTGTTGTACTTGACTTACATTCTCTTTTAATGGCCTCAGCAATTTCAGAAGTGCTAACCGAATTCTCTTGATAGACTGTTCTTGCTTTGCCTGATACTTGTGTCTTTATAAATTTAATGGCGATTGTCATTTGGTTTTCTGGAACTAGGTCTTTTAATAAACTAAGTGCATCTAGCAAAGCTTGTAAATTTTCGGTCGAACTATCATATGACATATGGCTATGGCCGTTGCCGTTTTTATATCAAATAAGTTGTGCCAACTAGGGCCAGCTTCTTTTATCATTTATTTGTCTGTCATAGCTTCTTTTTTATTATTGCAAATAGTATTAGTTTATCGTGGAATTATAGCAACAAAAAAAATGAATGGATTGCATTTAGCATTGCTGCTTTTGATGTTCCCTTTTTTCGCGTCATTTAACTGCTTAGGTCAGTTGGTTGGTTGGTTCGTTTTCTTCCTCGTTCTTCACCATCCTCTTTCTTCCGAGGCGGATCGACCTACCCGTGCTCCTACTCCGTCGGTGCGGCTCGGTGGTAGTTCGCTAATGTACTGCTTCATCGATGTTTCGTCGAGGTACATCGTTGAGCCCACAAATATTGGCACCTCACACTCTAGCATTTTTCAACCTTTTCATTTTTGTTTTCGTTTTTGGATTTTTTGTATTCGTTTTTTCACTTTTGTCTTTGTGTTGGTGTGTATCTTACTTAATCACTTGTTATTTCACGTTCACATTCCTTTTATTACCTACGGCAACACACTATCACGGTCGCCATGTGAGTTCGCCAGTTCTTTCTTTCTTATGCTTTCTTACCGGCCCGGCCTGGTCGCTGGTCATGAACTAATCAGACTCGGGTTTACTATTGGCCTTCATTTCTTCGAATATCGTTTATTCATCATTTTCGGTTCATATTTATACGTTTATGCGTTCCTGTCGTACTCCACCCTCTCGATACCTCATAAGTCTATAAAATGGTTTTTCCTTACTATGTTACCGCTTTCGACCCAACATGGTCGATCGAGCAAATGTTGCCAGCTACAAATTTGTATTATTTGGTCTCCGTATACCATGGTACTTTAGCTTAGTGATTATTCGCAGAATATTTTATTTTCACAATATTGAAATGTTCCGCCACACCTCGTTCAATCACATTACAATCAACAATCTGTAAACGTCTATCGATAAACGTGGTAGCTGTCTAATGTTTCACTTTTTTCTAAATTGCGCGCATTTGACGATCTCTATGATACTCAATTACTCTACCTTCTTATTCTGCACTAGAGCCCGAGCGGTTCTGCCCAATGAACTGTTCACCTGTTCAGTGAACCCGAGTGGTCCTGCCCTCCACAACTGTCATTTCACTCACTGGAGCTAAGAATCTGCTAGTGTGGACGCCAGCACAGAAAAAATCTGCCCCAGATTTCTTCTAGTGTACACGCAGGGTAACAGTGGCTTCCTTCAACCCCTCCGAGCAACTTCGTTCGCTAACTCGTCAAACCGGCCCCTTTTTCCATCCCTATTGATGCAACCGCTCCATCTCAAACCATTCCTTCCTCATGCCATATGACCTTGTGAAGGGCCTAAACGACATGACCGATTGGTTTATCGCCCAGTGAGCAAAATTGAGTGGCTGGACCGCAATTTCACGTTCATTTTTCAAGAACTTTTCACGAACGAGTCACGGTCTCATACAAATTTTGTATGGGCCAGTTGCTTAGGACCCTGAATCGTTCGTGAAACGGCGCAATGAACGGTTCGCGAAAAATGAACTCTCTAGCGTGACCCCCTTGTCTCCCCTGTGTGTCCCCTCTCTTTCTTCGTTTTCTTTCTCCCATATTCTCCCCTAGCCAAAATAACACAGTTGGTACGGTTTCGAAGCGTATATTTTCTCTCTCTTCTTTGTTCTATCATTCACTCTTCACACTTCACTAAAGCGGCCGCTGCTGGTGACGCCGTAGACATGTTACGAGTGTTGTATTGGAATCCTATGCATGCTAGTTTAGTTGGACATCTGAAACGAGCAAAGTGAAAAGTTTTCAACATTATTTGGTTGTGACCGAATACTGACGAATTAATTTACCTATTTATTTCTATCAGGATCACACACGGTGGAACGAAAAACACGCACTTGCACTTGACCTGGGGCACAAAATCGACTGCCCGTTCTCTCTCGAACTTATAATTTTTATTCAATCTCGCTATCTCTTTTTTTGTATTCCTCTTCCTTTCGCTCGTCTGTTCGTCTTCGCGTTCGCATGGCCTCTCGGCTCTGAAACCCTACCCTCCCTGTAAATGAAACCCACAAACTAGCGCATGGAACCCCCTCCTCTCGTGGTTTCTTCCGCTCTTTTACCCCTGTACTTACGAGCGGACCCTCATGAACCGGCCTACTCGCTCCTTCTCGTCTTCGTCGCAGGCAGAGGGGCGTTCGGATTCATCCGTTTCAGCCTTCCTCGCCCCCGTCGCAGGCAGAGGGGTAGCTCGGGCACTCAATTTTGTCCACTGGGCGCTCGGTCCGTCGCACTCAGGGTGTGGCGTACACTCCGGTACAGACGGATGTCCTCGCGCAGCTGTAGGTGGATTGGAATCACCCCGGAGATCGCATGTGCAGCAGCGCCAGACACGGAGCAAAATGTGCTCGCGACACTTCTGGCCAGCGACACCAATGAAAAGATTCAAACCGCCAATTTGAACCCTGATCCACAGCTGATCGGTAAACATGATCTCATCGATGACGGTGAAGAACAGTAGTGGTGATAGTAAACAACCTTGCCTCACGCCAACTGTGACTTTGATAGGGTCGGACAAGGCTCCGTTTTACAGAACTCTGCAAGTAAAATCCTCGTATTGTGCTGTGATGGGGTCGATTATTTTGTCCGGGACACCCTTGCGTCTTAGGGCGCTCCAAAGATTTAAATGGTTGAGGCGGTCGAACGCTTTCTCGTAATCAATGAAAACCAGGTAGAGAGACTCTTGGTATTCGTTGATTTGCTCGTTTATAATGCGCAACGTAGCAAAATGGTCATTGCGGGCTCTCCCAGCTCGTAATCCGGCCTGCTGTCATTGGAGTGTCGCATGGATCTTCTCCTGTATCCGGTTTAGGATCACTTTGCACAGAACCTTGAGAGCAATGCACAGCAGCATAATGCCTCGCCAATTTTCGCATATCGCCAGGTCTCCCTTCTTCGAAACATTTACTAGTATGCCCTGCATCCAGTCGGCCGGAAAGGTTGCGGTTTCCCATATACGAGGGTCACTATTTATATTTCGGGAATAGGAACAAAAACAAATAGTGAAGCTGCGAATATATTTTTATTGTTTTTCAAAGTACTCGCCACGATGATCGATACACTTTTGCATGCGCTTAAACCAATTTTCAAAGCATTTATTCCATTCCGAATGAGGTATCTCCAAAACATGATTTTTGAACGCTTCAAGAGCTTCTTCGGGCGATGAAAATCGTTGACCACGCAGTTTATTCTTCACGGATGGGAACAAAAAGAAATCATTGGGTGCCAAATCAGGGCTGTACGGCGGATGACCCATCAATTCGATGTTTTGAGTGCTCAAATAGTCTCTTGTTTGAGCCGATGTGTGAGAGCTGGCATTGTCATGATGAAGAGCAATCCGACGTCTCTTGTTTGTTTTCCTTATTTCACCGAAGATTTCTGGCAAACAGATGGTTGTGTACCACTCAGAATTTACTGTTCTACGATCCTCTAGAGACACTGTTGCAATATGACCAGTTTTTCCGAAGAAACAGGCCACCATTTTCTTTGAAGTGCTTCGTGTGCGAACAACTTTTGTTGGATTTGGTTCATCTTGGAACACCCATACAGTCGACTGCTGCTTACTTTCGGGCTCATACGAATATATCCATGATTCGTCACCTGTCACGATGTTATAAACGTCTTTTGAAGCACCGCGATTGTTTTTCTGAAGCATTTCTTTGCACCAATCGACACGAGCCTTTTTTTGAGCGATTGTCAAATTTTGTGGGATCCAACGTGAACATAATTTTCGCACAGCTAAGTGTTCATGTAAAATCGCATATATGCTGGTGGAACTAATGCTTAGGGATGCCTCAATCTCACAATAGGTTACATGACGATCTTGCTTAATCATTTCGTGCACAGCATCGATGTTTTCTGGCACTACAGTCGATTTTGGACGACCTTCACGAAACTCGTCGGACAGCGAACTACGACCACGATTGAATTCACTATACCAGCGATACACAGTGGTTTTTGATGGAGCTTCATCGCCAAAAGTCAAATTAAGTTGATTGACGCACTCTTGTTGTAATAATCCACGTCGAAAGTCGTAAAAAATCATCGCTCGAAAATGTTCACGATTCAGTTCCATTTTTTTGCCGAGACGAAACTTTCAACTAAATATAAAATAAACAAATAGCGTCCGTATGACAAAATGTTCTGAGTACGTATGTCGTCAAAAATGTCAAACTTTACGATGGAACCATCAGATGGACTCACATGACATCAGTGTTGCCAATTCCCGAAATATAAATAGTGACCTTCGTATTTGAGAATAGTTAATGGCGCATTTGTGCCGGTAATATGGGGTCAGCTTGTAGCATCTCGGCTGATATACGATCGACCCCAGGGTCTTTGTTGGATTTCATACTTCGGACGGCTGTTTCTATTTCCTGCAGAGCTGGGGCCTCCGAGCTGACGCGGCTGGTACTGACTGGTGGCGGCTCAAGCTGGGGTGTCGGTTGCTGGTTGGCAGATGGCACTTGGAGCAGCTGTTCGAAGTGCTCAAACCAGCGTTTCAGCTGTTCAGTAGGGTCGGTTTGCAACTGACCAGATGCGTCTTTCACAGGTGTCTTAGTCGTCATCCTGGTATACTTTAGGCGTCGTGAAATATCGTAGAGGAGATGGATATGGCCGGATGCAGCGGCTCTCTCCCCTTCGCTAGCGAAGGAGTCGGCCCATGTTCGCTTGTCCCGCCGACACCAACGTTTTACTTCCCGGTCTAGTGAGCTATACCGACGACGTGTTATGTCTTTCGCTCTCCTGGATTTTGCCCGCTCTACCGCGGCTTTGGCCTCTCCCCGTTCCTCGATCTTCTTCTAGGTGTTATCGGATATCCATTCTTTTCTCTGAAGGCGGTCTTAATGGCGGTCCATTGGTCTTCGATGCCACCCCCTTCTGAGATAACCGAAGCTCGAGCCCCAAGTTCATCAACAACCCAGTGAATAATTTCGCTCTTCTCACTTTAAATTCGACAGCTCATCCACAACTCATTCGCTACTGATCCGCTACTTCGAACATTATTTCCCATATAGCTTGTATGGTGGAATCGCTGTGATCCGTCGTTAGGTCCATGGAGTGAACAGTCGATTGAATTCTCTCACCGAACGGCCCCCTGTCTCTCACCTGTGTGTTCCCTCGCTTTTTTCGTTTTCTTTCTCCCATATTACCCCTAGCCACTAGCCAAATGAAACAGTGCGTATTTGGTCGGTACATTTCGGTATATTTTCTTTCTCTTTTTTCGGTTCGCGTACACTCTTCACTCTTCACTAGCGGTTCGTTCACAATTTGCTGCGTAGTTGCCTTAGACGCCTTAGACACGTTGTAAAATGCATTGCATTGCATTTGCATTCGAATCCTTTGCATCCCAGTTTAGTTGGACATCTGAAACGAGCAAAGCGAAAACATTTCAACATTATTTGGTTGTCACTGAATACTGTCCAATAAACTTACCTGGATTATTTCTATCAGGATCACCCGTGATCGAAAGAGCAGCACTAGCACTTGGTACTTTACACTTGGCACTTAGAAAAAACAGAGGCAGAGGTTTCGTCCCGATTCGCCTAAGTCCACAACAAAAGTTAAAGACAGACTGTAGGACCCCTCAGAAACTTCGGGACTTTGCCCCGATCTCGTTATCTCTGTTATTTCTATTCCTTTTTCTTTCTCTCTACCGTTCGTCTTCCACCTGCAAACTCACGGCGATTACAAAACTCACGGGGACTTCTTCCGCTCTTTCCCCGGCAACCTACGAAAGCGCCTCGTGCTCACTTCGTGCGCTGCGAGATCGCCCTCCCCGGCCTCGTCGCAGGCAGAGGGGCGTTCGATCTCACTCGTCTCAGCCTTCCTCCGCCGCGTCGCAGGCAGAGGGGCAGCCTCGGGCTCTCAAAATTGTTAACTGGGCAGCCTTCCTCCGCCGCGTCGCAGGCAGAGGGGCAGTCTCGGGCTCTCAAAATTGTTCAAAAAATTCTAGGGCAGTCAATTTTGTCCACTGGGTGGAGAACGCGCCCAAGCCAAGATGTCATCGGGTGACACCTCGGTCTCCGCGACACCTGTCACTTCAACGCTGCCGTTGGGTATAAGCACGTGTGCTTCACCGTAAAACTGCTGTCCAACACTAGGAACCATGGTAGGCGTTTGCGTCATCCCTCTTAGTGAGGGTCACCTTCATTTTATTCGGAAGCACCATGGTGATATCCATTATGGAGTTGTTTTTGACGCGCAGCAATCGGCTGATCGCCAAAACGTCGAGTTTGCCCTCTTTGGGCGGCACCAACACCATGAAGGATCCCGTGCGCGATGCCGGGTACGCCCTCGCTCTACCTGCGGTTAAATCCTCGACCGATTTTTTTTGCAGCCGGTTCTGTAGGTGCATCCGCCGGCTCCGGTGCCGGTCTTTTTTCTTATCACGAGGGTATAATCCTCTGGGCCGAAGTCGGCCACGGGCTGCCCCTCTATTGCGAGGGGCTTAAAGTACGGACGCCGAGAGTGGAATTGCTGACTTTAAAATTGGGAAGTACAAACGTACGTACGTATGTACGTGCGTATGTACGTACGTACACACGTCCTCGCACACGCTTGTTAGTAACTGGACTTACCATAAGTTTGTATGTACTTTCAACACTGGGACGTAATAACGATGCCGCACTAGCACACACACTGGACGCGATCGAGAGATAGCAGCGTTGCCGCCGGCGGTCACACTCGCAGGCGCCAGAATAGAACAAAAGGCTTCGGCTTACGCCAGTCCAAGGCCACAGGTCTCTGTCGGGGCGATCGATCGTGTTTATCGGAGTGGTCAATTTTTGCGTCTGCATACGTCGGAGGTTAGAGGCAGAATGATGCAGAGTGTTGAGTTGTGATGAAATACCATCTGAGTAAGCTGGGTGTGAATTTGCAGCTGCGGAAGAGTTTTTCTTCGTGAGTCTCACAAACTCACAGAAAATATAATAACACCACGTGGCCACGTCGAGGGCCACGGCATTGCTGAAAAGCATTGCTTTTTCCTTCAGTGAGTGCGGCCAGCCGACCTTGAAGGACACGAATGAGACCGTTGAGATATCCTTGTCTTTAGGAATCAGTCTGTAGAGCAGGACATCGTCTGTGTCCATACAGTGTGTTATCGAGGCAAGCATTTGTTCATCCGTGACATCTGGTGCAATTATAGAAAGGTAGAGCCACGTCTTTTGGATTTGAAAAGGGACCGTAGTGACCATTGGCGCAGAGGAAGACTCGTCCGTGCCACACAAGAACGGTTTGCAAACCAACGGTGTGGACCCGTTAGTGTTGGTGTGATCAGTCAGCGGGCCCGGCTGGCAAACACTGGCTGCAAATGATGGCTGCGAATCTTTGTTCCAGCTTACTGGTACACGTGTGGGTGGTTGTACCGACGACGAAGCGCAGGCTGCGTCCTTGATCCAACCACCGTTGCAGGAAGAGGTTGTCAAAATAGAATGCAAATCGGCCTTCAACTCGTTTATAATACTCGTTCGTAGGTCAATTAATATCTGCTTCAGTGCCGCTTGTTGGCTGGCCCTACGAATGGCCAGCCTGGTGAACCGACGTTGCACTTTTTCTAGCCTATCCGTAAAGGACGAGGGGGACCAGAGAACACAGGCGTATTCGAGGATAGGACGGACCCAGCAGCAGAAATGAGCCCTCAGACAACACGGATCACGTATGTCAGGAGACATAGGAACAATAAAGCCGTGGGTCTTATTAGCCTTAGCAACAGTAGCCTCGATCTGTGGCGTAAAAGTTAGTGCGTTATCGAGGCACACGCCGAGGTCCTTCACCGTGGATGCACGAGGGAGGGGAGTGTTAAGGAGGGAATAATCCTAGGATAGCGGGGAGCTGAGGCGTGAGAAGGAGATGACGCAGCACTTATTCGAGGACAAGCGGAGGCCGTTGGACGAAAACCACGCTGCGAATTCGTCAATAGCTCTTTGGAGGGATAGGGCGTCGTCACAACTAGAAACCGGGAGGAGTACAGCGAAACAGTCGTTCATGAACAATGAAAAAAGGGAGTACTCAAGACGCTGCCTTGACGTACCCTAGAGGGGATAGAGAACGAAGAAGAAGTGGAGGATGGGGTCTTAACACAGAAGGATCGGCTGGTAAGGAATGATTGGAACCAGGAGAGGAGAGGATCACGCAGACTCATCTGCCGTAGCTTAGCGTCCAGCAAACTATGTGAGATGCAGTCGAACGCGGCACCAAAGTCCGTGTAGACCACATCCACCTGTGAGCCAGAGGCAGTGGCAGGGTAGATGCGCTGCATGAGGGACATGAGGTTAGTCACTGTAGACTGCCTAGGCACAAAGCCATGTTGGCCTACAGCGATGGAAGAATTTACTGACTTCGCGAATGTCGCGAGCGCAGGAGCTGCAGATGTCCGGATGCCGAATTAAGTCGGTGGTGATTCCAGCGATGTAGTAGTGATGAAGTGTTGTTTGGAGGTGGGTGAAGGACATTAGATTAGTGTTCGTCTGAGACCACCAACACCAAGAGTAGTCGGTTGATTTAGCGCTCCATCAGCGAGTGAACCGACGCGGGACGGCCAAGCAACGCTAAGACCAGAAGAAGACAGAAAACTCGACCGCGAACGCGCGAAAATCACACGAAAAACCGTGCTTATGAAGTAAAATAATCGTGCAGTGAAACAACCGGCAGCAACTTGTCAACTGAAGTTGAGGAAGACAAGCACTGAGCGAAATTAAAACAAAGATAAACCGAAAAAAATCGGACACAAACAATATATGTTTTCGAAATGAACTACAAACTTAAATGGAAACTACTTCGTATAAAAATAACTCCCAAACCAAAGTTTAGTTTGTCCTATTGAATTTATGAATGAAGTCTCTTCATTTAAAAGAAATACAGTGCATAGACGAAAAAGGCACAACAGTTTAAAGAATTTTTTTTCAAATTAGTCTTAGTAATAGACTGACTACTCATGACCACTTAATAGTAGTTAGGCGACATAGGATATGAAAATATGATACGATCTGCGAAAACAAATCAAGAAAACAGTAATGCTTTTTTTTCACCAGGTACAACATAATCGACCGCCGACGCCCTTCCAGTGTTCAATATAGCCGGTTACAAATGGTGAATCGAGATGATGTAGGCACCGATTCCTCTTTTTTAGTACCCTCTACAGACTTCCAAACCATTTACACTACAGCACCAATCACTATTTCCAACGTGACACGTCCATCCGAAAAAAACTCAACATCTTACAGCACACTTCAGTCCAGAGGTGTCACGAGTGTAAGCGCTAATGCCAACAACAGCAGTATCGTCGGCAGTAACATCATTAGTAGTAGCATAAGTGCCGATAAAAGTAATAGCAGTAATAGTACTTACGGGGGCACTGTCCAAGCGCAAAGTATTCCATACTTTTCTATGACTACATCACTCAACGATACGAATATACCTAATAGTGACGTACCAAGCAAACATCAGCAACATGAACAACACTATGTATTAAATGTCGACTACCAAGTGGAAGCACCGGTTGAAGCGTCCGACACTATACCGACGATCGCCAATCCGACTGGTGACTTGCTGAACGCCATAGAATTGACGCTCGAGTCAACGACTGTTCCTTATCAAAGTGAAGACGTTTCTGCAGGTGATTCAACTGGTGTGTTTGGAAGTTTCACGGAGTCTGATATCACTCTAGGCATAGAAATGAAAAAGGGAACGGCCGGGTACAACGCATCCGTTAAGACAACTACTAATTTGTCGTCAACATTACCAATCAAAACGACAACGACCACGATTGTTCCAATACTGATTCCAACTAACGATGCTCCGCCCCATAATGTCAAATTCAAATTCATGCAAAGAACTAGAAAACCATTGACTACCACTACCACTACATTAGAACCCATCACTAACATCGGTACCGGCAGTGACTTCATACCAACCAAGGCCACCCCGCGTCCATTTACCTCGGGCTTACGTCGAACACGCCCGACGCACCTTTCTGTTGGCATCACCAAAAATAGTGCCGCTTCCTCCGTCATGGATGCCAATTTAACAACACTTCGATCGGTTAAGGTGAGTTTTTCCAATTCACAAACTCTTGAATCCCTCCCTGGCCGCCAGCGAAGAGTCGGCAATGCTGCGACGGACAGTGACGCGATTAACGGTGGCAGACTAGTGGAAAAGCAGAACGCGGAAGCAATGCGACTTGTGCCGCATAGCAACCGTGGTAGAGTGCGTTTCCGCAGCTCCATCGAACAGGAAACTGTACACTCTGGAGATAGGTCCGAAAGTATTAATGACAAATCATTCCCCGCCCTGTCCACAAGCTTTTCTTCAGTAAACTCACTTTCCAGCCCAGCAGCATTACGCCGCCGCTCACGACCATCGTCGTCGGCAGAATTCGCCGCCAACCGCTTTGCAGTTGGTCGTGCGTCCACTGTTCCTTCAACCGATACCGCGGATTTAAAGAAAACAACATCCACGTTGTCTTCGATCCGACGCGCCAATTTCAATCTGTACAGTGGTCGGGGAACGACAATAAAACAGGAAATGAAGTTCGGTTCGTCGACGGAAACAACGACGACTAGCTTAGATGCAAGAACTAGCTACGATACTGTGACCATCAATCCCGATCTAATCAAAACGTACACTCACGTTGCTGAAAACCCACTCATGGCGCAGGAGCGCATCTTGCTCACATTAGGTACCGCTCTAAGGTACGGTTTCAACAACCGTAACCACCTTACCAATGACCACAAGATAAAGTTAGTACAAGAACATACAATAGCAACTCCTACTATAAACTCGGTTCCCTTCGTGGGCCGCCCGTTTGGAAATAACCATCAAAATGCAGCCAACATGGCAAACAATGCATACGATGAAGTCGATGTCAACGTAATGTCAACCGAGGCGATAAATGAACTGTATGCAACAAAAAGAGCTGATTTGTTTACACTGTACAGCGTCAATACGACTAAAGTGAATACAACCACACCACAGGAACGTAAGGTTACTGTCGCTTCCTATGTACTACCCACTCGGGTTGCGCCCGAACGTACCAATATCGAACAAACGGACACAACGATAAAAGTGATGATTTCCAAGGAGAATACGAATAAAACGTTTATTCATGGTCGCACACGTCCCACAAGCTCAACACGATTGCGAACTACGTCGCGACCAGTAAATTCAGATGGCACGATTATAAAGGAGCAAGATGCAATTGATGGGACAAAACCAGTACCAGAGTCATCTCGCAAAGCGTTTGAGCGGCATCCTCCAAAAACTCACAAACAGTCGCAGTCTCGATCCACGTCAACGATAAACGAAGAAATAGATCATGGGCCAAGCATCTTTACAACTAAACGCCAACGTGGCAGTTCCAGTTCACGACGTCGAAACACGACACCTACCACGCCTTCTACCACCAATGCAGGATATTACAATAACCAGTTTTCAAAAACATTATCCGATCAGCGGCTGTTTGCATCTCGTACGATGCCGATAACAAAAACGGTTCCAGCGTCAATACCTGATGATTCGACAGTTGCTTCGCTGTTTGAAGCCGTAACAGTCGAAGCAACACTCTCAGACAGCAAAGTAGCCAACTCCGACTTCACCACTGTCATTTCAGCTGACATGTCCAACGAACTTGCTCACTCCTTCAATATTTTGAACAGCGATAATTTGTCGACTTTATCTGAGTTTCATGCTGATAACGATAACAAAGAAGCGACTTACATCGCTGACGATTGGACACTGGAGACGCTTGCGACGCCAATGGTTACCGAAAAATTTCGCTTTCAAACTGCCGTTTCGACTCATAACTCAATGAACCAGCTATTTAATGACAGCCAGCAGATCGAATCTGAATCGATACTTAGTCGTAGTCCAATCCGTGGGGTCGGTGTGACGAGTAATGCGGTGCGAAAATTCACAGAATATATATTGCCAACGAAACCATCTGAACCGACTGAACAAACACGGAAGTATGTACCAACGCGCCGAGACCGCCCTTCCTTCTCGTTGGCGCGTAACAGTCGTTTATACACTACAACCCCAACGGAGAACACCGCATTTGATTCTTTAACTTCCGTGACAACTACCACGCCGTCTAATGGCCCTTTTGTTCCGCAGCGCCGACGTAAACCTCTACCAAGAGACAAAGTTATCAACAATAGCACAAACAACGACGATGAAAGTAGCGAGGTATTTTCGACTCGGACGACCCGCCGCCGTCCAGCAAACTCGTTAAACCGTCTGTCTCGGCCGCAATCGTTTGAAGATTCTTTTGACAAAGCGACAGTGCCAACGAAGCCATTCGAGCATAAGATCATCAACAGAACTTCGGTGTTGCTTCCGAAGCGACCAAATCTATTTGCTCGTACCACAATGTCGACAACCACAACTGGAAAACCAATATTCGTCATCGGAGATGAAACCACCGATGACCGAATTTTAAAAGAAGAAGTAACTAGTGAGAAGTACGGTGTTGGGGGTTCGACTCGTCGTTATAATGAACGTCACTTGTCTGGACAACTTGGCACAGAAGACCATCAGCATTATAGTGTCCAGGAAGAAGACAATGAGATTATGCGCCAAAGCAAAAAGCTTTTCGGATCGGTGGGTAGTGACGTCGCTAACAGTGTGTTGTCAGAGTCAAGTGAACTGCCCATTGGTTTTCGGCGACCAGCAAGTTTGGGACAATACCTTCGTATCAGTTCAGGTGTATCGCGTGTTACAACAGGTACGAGTAGCAATCGGTTTATCTTTAATAATAACCAGCCGTCAACTGACGGTGCCACAATGCTGGCTGCATCGACCACCACACAGCGCTCGATTACAACGCGAAGTAGGCGGCCGTTTGGAAACGTAAGTGGCTACAAACCAACAACACAGAATTTAACAACAATAGGCGGTACCGGTGGGCTTGTGACATCGTTACCTGGTGGCATCACTACCCCGCGACCACGGTTTACACCAACTACACGCGCTAGGTTTACTTTCGGTCGCCAACGCTCGACCACGTTTTCAACCAGCAGTGCCATCGAAAGAAACGCCTTCGGAGAGGATCAACCCGGATCTCATGCACCTCAGTCGGGAGCAGAACCCGATCTGAGCAGTATTATTGCTAGGCGCTATCAACCACGCAAACAAACGAGTAGACGTAACCTTACTGCTACTACGGAGTCGAAATTAAACACCGAATTAAACGGCGTGTCCAAACGCAACCGTACTAATCAGTCATCGTTATTCCCCAATAGTGAAAAGCAGGGTCGATCTACTATCCCTCCGTCACTGTTGTTAATAACAACAACAGAAATGGATAGTAATACCGTATCAACGCCTCTTGAAGGATCACATAAGATGACAACATCTCTGCCAATGAGCGAGGCTATCACCAGCTTCGCTTCTAAACCATTGCCTTCCACTGGCCGGGATA
Source organism: Anopheles bellator (assembly GCF_943735745.2). Taxonomy (NCBI): domain Eukaryota; kingdom Metazoa; phylum Arthropoda; class Insecta; order Diptera; family Culicidae; genus Anopheles; species Anopheles bellator. The sequence continues at coordinate 280,092 of NW_026684282.1, read as the reverse complement.
ACATGACATCACTAGCTGTTACGTCTGCTGCTACTACCATCAGCAAACAGCGACTGGCAGACAATGAGAATGAAATAGTCGAGAACACCACTGCGTATCTCGAAGATGCACTCAACACATTTAGAACCACTACCGAATACTACACTGCATCCGATGAAACTCATTACACCACACTGAATACGGCTGACACGATCTACACTATTAATGATAATATCGATATTGATGATGTAAATGTATTGCAGGACCGTGGTAGAACATCGACAACCACCATTAAACCGACAACGCTTTACCACGTGTTCTCGATTGACAAAGAGAACGAGTCGGTACCATCATCAACGGAGATCTATCGTACAGAGGAGCAGGAGATCGAATTACCTGCTACCAATGGAACGGATAAACTGGTGCAAATCCATCGCGTTGTAGAGATCTACTCTAAGAATTTTAGTAGTCCAGATGAACTTCCCGTAATGCAGAAACTCGGAGAAATTAACCGCAAGATTATTATACGCCTAGTTGAACCGAACCGAGCGAACAAGACAACTAACAGTAGTAGCTCTGTTTCCACTAGCGCGACGATGTTTGGCAGTTCAGGAGCAGAGTATCCAGCCACAGCAACCGAAGGAACGGACCGTCGTGGAAAAAATGCAAACGAAATCCAAGGACCCAACATTGTGCTATCATCGAACAGCATATTTACTGTGGAGACGTCGACTATTCCACTTGAGGGACTTTTCGATCCGGAGCTGAAAAGTGAATTTGACTTCCCAACAACACAGTCACCACCTGTCGATTTAGACACAGTAGCACCGCAGCAGGACTTTGAAAGAATATCAAGCGTAGAGTTCGCTACCACTAACGCCGGTAACATGGCGGCAGTTGATGATGAACATGTTACAATTACACCCTTTGAGGTGGCAACGGAGCATGACACACAGGTAACCGAAACACGAAACCGATCATCGCTACCACCGTACACGAGCAACGAGTACGAATATAATGACAACCAAATCATGGCACAGAGAGTACCAGGTGAACAGAAACGCATCGTTACTACAAACTCTGCTACTAACAACACCATCACCGCCGCAACTACTGCTACCGAGGCAGCACCCATGGCGTCTTCGACTCAACGTGAAATTGTACATAAGTACACACTACCAGCTGAATTCTCCTTCCAGGAGCCTGCAAGCGAAGCAACACCAAAGACGACAACCAGAACTGTCCTCGAGGTAACAACCATTACAGAAGAAGTACCTACCACTTCCCAAATACCTAAAACGATGAAACCAACAGCGACCGTGATGAAGACAACAACTATAACTGAAAACCCGGAAACACCAACTGTAGAACGTGTTCAACCACTGGTGGTCCTTCCAAGCAAAGAAAGCAAACTGAAGTATGTCAAACGTCCGACTGGTCAAAAACCGACACGATTACTTGACTTTGCGTATAATCGAGATGCCGACTCCAATGAGCAAGATGATGATGGGCAGTTGGCCACCATTAAACCACTCATGACCGAGCATTCGCAAACAAACTCTTTAAAAGCAAATACTGCTCGTCTTTTTCCGAACGGGCGCAAGTATGTATCCTTGCTGTCGCAGAGGACAAACTTAACTCTACCGGATACAGCCGCAACTACTCTTAACACTAGTAGCTCGTTCCGCAAATCAAAGGATATTCTAGTGCTTCTACCGCCAAAGACCACTACGCCGATGACGACCACTCCGTTTACTAAATCCGTCAACACAATAACTAAAAGCAATATCCCAACAACACGTCCCACTGTCATAACAAAGATCGATTTTAACATCAAGTATGTTCTGCCAGCATCTTTCCCTGATAGGGAAGCTCACAAGTTGAAAATCGAAAGCAAAAGTGACAAGTATAGTATACCGTTGTCTCCAATACTGCGTCCCGACTTCGTGACGCGAGAGATTTCGGGCGAACGACAGGAACGCCAGTTTTCACCCGTGTACCGGCCCGAGCTTGATAATGACGAGTTGACTCGCCTACTGACTAGCGACTCGGATCCGGTTGCGCTTGAGGCGGCTAGCCTACACAGAGAAATTCTAGATTCTGATGCCACGGACAAGCGCACCCTGCCATCCTTGCCCGCCTACTTCCAACGGCGATCAGCTGAAGTGCCAATGAAACCGATACCAATACAATGAAGTCGATATCAGTAGCGAAGCACTAGTTGACTCCTAGAAAGTGTCCAAATGTACACATGATTCGGCGTCAATGGCCCCGACGATGGTCGTAGTGAGCACGCATAGTCGTTTCGATTACATAAAATCTTCCAACTTATCGCCTCAGCCATTTTCTACTATGAAGCAGCAAAATGTGTCATCAAAAACAAATAACGTTCGCGTATCATATAACGTATCATCATCATATAGCGTATCATCATAACAAATAACGTATCATAGTGAGAGAAAAAGAGAAGCAAAGATAGAAAAACTGAAATAACAATATCGTGTATCCTTAACTTGCTGCTGTTCTAACTTATATGAATACCAAGAACGCTTGGCAGCGCAATGTATTATGATGGCTAAAAAACATCCATTATTTTCGAAGGAATTTTAAAACTTTATTTGAGATGTTTCCGATGGTCCGATTTGCGTCAAATATGCACCGTTTTGTTGCATAATTTGTTGCCATTTAAAGGCAGCTTAATAATGCATCTCTCTTATAAAAGTTTTGGTAGTTCTTAGCGAAAAACTCGATCAATCTGCTTTCACAATCTTCTTTTATTCCCAAATTCTTACCTCCGAGGAAGTTTCGCAATGCTTGATAATGGTGATCGATTGATGCAAGGTGCGGACTATACGATGGATGGATTAAAACTTCCCAACCAAACTTCATAAGTTTTTGACGAGTCACTGTGGGCATGTGTGCCCTTGCTCTGTCCTGATGGAACGCAACACTTCTGCTGTTGGTCAATTGTGGGCGTTTCTGATCCATCGTTAGTTTAAAACGGTTCAATTGTTGACACATTCGTCGTTGTCGAATTTTCGATGGTTCTGAGGTGCATCTTCAACATAAAAAATAACTGAACCGGGACGACAAAACAAAAATTGAACGTAGTTAGCTCTTACAATATCGGCACCATAAACACCATGTACATTTTCAGCGGCATTGCCTTCATTTTCGCCTTTATCAAAGAAAAACTGTAAATTGTACCAATTTTTTTCTTCCATTGTTAAGACCCTGTGAATTGTCCCGGTAAATTGGTTACAATTGTCAAGTGTGAATTGTCACCTTGATAACGAGCATAAACTTGAAATTGTTAAATTGTTTGGTGATCGGTATGCCCCAAACATATCGATCACTAAAGCCATCTACCGAGACATTGATGGATTTCTTTTTCACCGACTTAATACATTGTTGCTATAATTCCTCTTGGAGTAATTGTGCTATAAAACGTCTGCAAATGAACTTCGTTTCTATTACTTGTTACAGGACTAACACATTATGCTATTGCAACTGTATGTATATGTGGGTATGGATGTAATTATTCGCACATATAAGTGCCACTGTTTTACTATATCGTTATCGTTGCATCTTTTTTAATTATTTCAACAATTTAGAAAACATCATTATTTAGAATAATATTTTAGAATTCAACAATGCTTATCTACATTGTTAATTCAGTATGAAAAACTACAAGAAAAAAAAAACAATATGTTTGCAATATGTATGTTTCCAGTAGCAAAATTCATCACACACTAATATTAAATAACTAAATACCTTCCTATTAAACAATTGCTCAACCCTAGCTCAACCGCAGTAGTCCCAGTTTCTTTGCTGTTACAATGCGCCTATTGATTCGATTAACTGTTTTTTGTATAAGAAAATTTGTCTGTACAAGCAGGTTTATCATTCGTTCGTTTTTTTCTTCTGCCCTCATCCGGCAACTACAACCGCCCTGCAAAGGATTCCATTATTCAATGTAAATGGGTTACTCTTTCACAACCAAAAACGTTGAAAAGCCTTTAGAAGTTTTTATAGTCCTTATAGTAACAGTGAAAAAACAAAGCAAATATACAGGATGCGCCAGACGTATATTAGTTATTTAAATGTTAAAAAAAACTCCGCCATTTTTCAGTCGATTTAGACAAATCAGCCAGATACCGTAACTTCAGTTTATGAATGGGCTGAAACGGTAGCGCTATGTATTGAAAATAATCGTTCAATTGGGACAATTGTGAAAACTGTGCGTGCTCATTGATGCTGAATTTCTTCTGACTTCTTTCTGTGGGACTATTTGAAGAGTAATATTTATGCCAGCCAATCGAAGACCATAGTAGAAACAAAACACAAAACACAAACAAACACAGAAACAAAACATTAAAGCTAACATCATAACGGAAATTGCTATAATATATGTCCGAAATGTTGTCACATACAACGAAAAATATCCAAAAACAATGAAAAATGCCCGCTTTTTGGATGTCTAATGGAGGTCTAATTTGACCGATATTGTACTCTAAATGTATTGTCAATAAATTTCATTGTATACCCTGAATAGATCTTGTTCGTTTGTCAAAATCGGCAGAAAAATGGCGGAGTTTTTTGACATTTAAAGAGGTAATATAACTATGGCGCACCCTATATTTTAGGGTGTGGTTTCTCGTACGTTATATTCAATAACACGCAAAAAACATCTTCTTTAGTATTTTTCGGTTAGGTGATGAACATTTAATGTATAATTTTTTATAAAATTCATAAGTAAAGGATTGTTTAAATCGATGCATTACTCATATTATTCAAAACGAAATTGCAGCGTAGAAACAAGACAATAGAACTATGAAACAAAAACTCTATCGATTTTACTTTGTTCATTGCACAGCGATTAGTCAACCTGTCGTTGACGGGGATATAATGGAATAATCTCTTCTACATCATATCACGAAGATAAAGCATCTCCTGCTTACAAAGTTTTCGCGGACCAGGTTTAGGTTGCTCTAACCATAAATACAAACTAGTGTCCATGTCGAAAATTTGACTTCTTGAAAATACTTACAAATCAAAAGTTCACAATACCACTTAATGCTTATATTTTCAGGAAAAAAGGAACTATTTCACAAAAAAGTATTTTATGTAATTTTTGAGCCAATATTTGATTAGGTTATATTTTGTAACGTTTAAGAAATAAGTCATTGTTAACTTGTGGTGCAGTTTTGAAGTATAAACTAAATTTGGTTATGCTTATTATTGTAATGATTTCTACATTCATTTCTTATCTCTTCAGACATTTCCTTTTATTACTATTAGGTATGTGAATTAATTCTTGCGGTTTTCATTCGACATTAGTGACCTAGCTACAACAACAAAATGTATGTCTACTTTAATGAAAGTATTGTACATCGTTAGCTGATAATTTTTGCCATCTTTTAGGTAATTTCTCGATTCCGTGTCGATAGAACTTCTAATCTTTAAGAGCGATCTACTCAGAGACCTATTTTTCAATACTTTCACAATCACCGTTGTGCTACCAAATCGTTACTCATGCAACGGAACAAATACTAGTCCGAAAGAGCAACATCTAGTGAATACAGCGGGGGGATTAACAATTCTTAGCCGACATTTTTGAGATAGGTTTTGACCAGTTTTCCGATCTGGGATCGAGCGTTGAGATTTTGAAAAATCAGCTTCATGTCTTTTATCCCATTCTCGTCGTTTTATGGCAAAAGCGTTGCTTCAAATGCATTAATTGTTGTTGATGGGATTGTCCATCCATAAGTCCATTAGATTCTAAAAGCTCACACTACACCATACCTTTCATATTCCACCATATGCATAGCATAACCGTTGCGCAGTGAATATTTTGCTTTGGTTGCGACGAACCTGGTTCACCAGGCTGTATCCAGGTCTTTTTGCCTTTAGCATTCTTGTAATAACTCCTCTTTTCATCACCAGTGATGATTCGGTACAAGAACCCCTTTCTTTTCAGTCGCGCAACCAGAAATTCCCAAATGGTTTTCCTTCTTTCAATGTCTCTTTTTTTCAATTCATGTGGAACCCATAAAACATTTTTCTTATCATTCCCACGGCACTCAGGCGATGGGAAACTGTCGTGTGGTCAACACCTTACATTTCTGCAAGTTCTTTTTGCATCTGAGGATGCATTTGGATTGAGCAATGCTACCAATTCTTCATCATGAACCTTATTTTAATGTTCAGGTCGCTCTTGGTTTGATAGACAAAGGCATCACCTTATAACGGTGCAAACCACATCTAACACGTTTTCTCAGCTAGAACATATTCACCATAAACATCCATAAAAATATGATGACTTTCGATAACACTTTTCGTCATATTAAAGTAATCGCCACAAAAACGCTTTATCAGGAACAAAATTTGACATGTTCAAATGCTTAAAAAAGGTGTTGTTACTGTGGGGCTACAAGAGGCGTAAAAACTAGCGTAAAATTAATTTGTAATGTCAAATCGTTTACGCTTCGTGTGGCAGCAAAAACATAAAAACGAAATGTCAAACGTGTCTACGTTCGTGTTTTTGGTACAAGAAAATAGAAATAGAAGAGAAATAAATTGACTTCTGATTTTTTTTTCTGTTTTTTTTCGATTTTGTTGCTATACCAGCAAATAAGAATTTAAATTATCCTCTGTTTGTAAGCAAAGCGTATGCAAAAAGTATTTACGCTCGGGTTTACGCCTCGGCCGACCCGTAAACGTTTTGACAGAGGTGCAGCAGTTTGGCATTAATCTGTAATGTCAAAAACATTACGTTACGCCTAATGTAGCTCCCCAGTATGACTCACAGGTAATATTCCAAATTGACCGTTGTTTGACCTGTGTCCTTTTGGCAATAACGATTCACCACGTCACTGTAATTGAAGAAAATTGTACGCAAAGCAGCAAAAATAAAAAAAGACGCTGCTTTCGACCTTAATAGTTTTGTCATAAGCCATAATCATAACTCGGAATGCGTCCGCGCACCTAATTATGATTTTCACACAAAATTTGATACAGACTCTTTGCAATTATTTTTTTGATAGACAAAAATAGCTGTTGAGACAAAACACGCCCAGTGGACAAAAGTGAGTGCCTGGACCGCAATTTCACGTTTCAGTTTCACGAACCATTCGAGAACCATTTGCGAACCATTCGCGGTCTCATACTCTGGATCGCAAATGGTTCGTGAAACGGCGCAAGGAACGGACCACGAAAAATGAATTATCTAGCATGACCCCCTTGTTTTCCTCTCTCCTGAGTGTCCCCTCTCTTTCTTCGTACCCCGTTCTTCCGCTCCCATTTTCTATCTCCCTAGCCAAAATAACACAGTTGGTTCGGTTTCGAAGCGTATATTTTCTCTCTCTTTTTTTGGGTTCACGTTCACTCTTCACACTTCACTAGCGGTCGTCGTAGCAATTTGGTGCGTAGCTGCTTGTTGGTGACGCCGTAGACACGTTGTAAAAAGTTATGCATTGGAATCCTATGCACCCTAGTTGAACATCTGAAACGAGCAAAGCGAAAACATTTCAACATTATTTGATTGTCACTGAATACAGTCCAATAAAATTACCTGGATTATTTCTGTCAGATTCACACACGATGGAACGAAAAACACGCACTTGCACTTGACCCGTGGCACAAAATCGACTGCCCGTTCTTTCTCGAACATAGAATTTTTACT
>NW_026684282.1:219022-262429 GCF_943735745.2 Anopheles bellator | reverse complement strand
CCGCTCTTAAAATTCTCAACAACTGGCTGCTACCCAAGCTCCTCTACGGAGCAGAACTCTACTCAATAGCCTTAGGTAAAACATCCCTAAAACCCATTGAAACCATATACAACAACATCATACGAACAATATCAGGAGCATTCAGGTCAAGCCCCATATTATCACTCCTATGCGAATCAGGTCAGCTACCCTTCCACCAAGTCCTTATAAACAAGTTCTTATCGGCCTACAGCCGACTCAATGAAAAGCAATTCCTAGCAACACAAAAAACCTTCCGAATAAAAGAACACTTCAAACAATTCACCAATAAGTACCTTCTTCCAGTCCAGGCTCTCTGCAGGATCAGAGAAAGGCCTTGGAATAGCACCGTCCCCCCACCGTTGATCGCACCATGCAATTGATTAAAAAACAACAATACAACAATATAACTGCCACGCAAATCTTCCTATCACATATTAACAAGAACTATGAAGACCATCATCATATCTACACAGATGGTTTCGTCCCAAACAACACAGCAGTCTGCGGAATTTTCTCCGCCGAGACCATAGCACTCTCTATTGCCTCTGAAGAAGCCACAAAACTCACATTACAAAATGTAATCTTCACTGACTGACTCTGACAGTGTTCTCGAAGCTCTTCAGAATGGAACATCCAGACACCTATACATACAAAACATAGAAATGGCAAACGATATCAAAAACATAGTCTTTTGCTGGATACCCAGTCACCTCGGTATCAAAGGCAACGATCATGCCGACTCCCTGGTCAACACTGCCAGACAAAAAATAGACTGTTATGTTCTGCATTTGATGTGTCTTTATTTCACTCTGATCGTGACTCGACTGACTCCACTGACTGTTCTTGGTGTCTCCTTTTATACCCAGAGGAGGCATCGGGTTTCGCCTCCGCTGGCGGCAGGGGGCGTGGCCAACTGGGGGAACCGGAAGTGTTCCAGACTTGCCATGGTGCGGTCGCATACACAACATTTCCTCCCCTTTTTAAAATGTTAGTTACGGGCTGAATCGGTTAGGGGGATATCGTAGTCTCTGCGAACGGCGTACTGGGGGGCTCGGAGGCGAATGGTCACTCCGCTGTCCATGCTGCGTCTCTGGCGTTGTTCCTGTCTCGGATTCCGGCTGTGGCTGTTGAGACGGGTTCGTCTCCTCGTCTAAGTCCCACTGATATGACGGGGAGTTATCGTATGCCCTGTCGACTCCGTCGAACCTGCGAATTTGGTCAATGTGTCTCTTGAACTCTTTGCCATTGTACCTGATATTATAATGTAGATCGCCTAGGCGAGAGGCGATGCTCCCGGGTAGCCATTTGTCTGATCATGGGTTTCCGGACAGAAAATAGACCCGTTGTCCTGTATCCATTGTTCGGAACGAAGGGTCAAATGTGGCACGCTGTTTTCCTGCGATTCTCCAGCTGACGTCGTGTGGCCTGACGAGGTCCAGTCGTGATCGGATGTTGCGGCCTATGAATAATTGTGCAGGTGCCTCTCCCGTTTCCGCGTGTGGAGCTTTCCGGTATTGCTGAAGGAATTCTTGTAGTTTTCCATGCAGGTCTTGTGAGGTCGCGCCCATTGCTCTGAGCGCCCTCTTCACGGTTTGGACAAATCGCTCTGCTTGTCCATTCGAGGACGGATGATAAGGTGCCGAGCGTGTGTGGTGGCATACTCCGCTGCGATCGAGGAATGTTTTAAAATCTTCTGCTGTGAATTGTGGGCCGTTGTCTGACACGACTGTTATGGGTGTCCCATAGGCTGCAAATAGCTCCGCTAGTATGCTAATCGTTGCAGCCGTTGTGGATGTCGTGGTTGTCTTGACTTCCACCCATTTACTGTATGCGTCTACAACCACGAGCAGCATTGTGCCTGCGACAGGTCCCGCGTAGTCAATGTGTATACGCTCCCACGGTCCTTTAGGGTATTCCCAGTGATGGCTGTTGAATTTAGGTGGTGCTGGTAATGATTGTGCACAGTCTGTGCACGATTTTGCGACCTTCTCGATGTCCGCATCGATGCCTGGCCAATACACAAATGATCGGGCGAGACCCTTCATTTTTACAACTCCGATGTGCCCGACGTGTAGATCTGTCAGAATTGACTGCTGTAGTGATTTTGGGATAACCACCCGGTGTTCGAAGAGTAGGCATTTGGATACTAGGCTGTATTTTGCTTCCGGTGCCTTGTATCCAGAAGATGCGAGGTTCCGGCCTGCCTCTAGCAGTTGCACTATTGTTCCGAGCTGTTGATCCTTCCGTGTTTCGCGTGCAATTTGATCGGCACGAACTGGCAGTTGTTGTATTTGTTTAACGGTAAACCGCTCCAGTTCATCTTCGCCGCTTCCTCTCTCCTGTAGCGATAAGTTGTTGACCTCCGATCCGTTGTATTGACTCGGTATTCTCGAGCAATAGTCTGCATTGGTGTTTTGCTTAGTTGGTTTGTATACTATGTCGAAATTAAAGTGTGCCAGGTAATCGGCATAGTTGGCCATGCGGCTGATACAGAGTGTCGGTAGTGATTTTTCCGGGTTCAAAATGTGTGTAAGTGGCTTGTGGTCCGTTATCAACGTAAATTTCCGGGCGTATAGGTAGTGGAAGAATTTTTTCACAGCCCACACGATAGCAAGGGCTTCTTTGTCGATGACCGGGTACCGTTGTTCTGTCTTCGACATCGTGCAGCTGGCATAGGCTATTGGGCGTTCTGTCCCGTTGGGGAAACGGTGCGAGAGGACAGCTCCCAGACCTGTTTGGCTAGCGTCTGTTGCGAGTAGTAGTGGTAGTGCCGGGTCGTATGGTGTTAATACCTGTTCCGATATCAGTGCTTCCTTAATATCTTGGTAGGCTTCGTCCGCTTCGGTTGTCCATTCCATTTGTTCAGTGATGAGCATGTTGCGGAGACTTCTGCTTCTTGTCGCTAGGTTTGGTATGAACGCGTTGTAGTAGGTTGCTTTTCCCAGAAACAGTTGGAGCTCATCGATTGTAGTTGGCCGGGGAGCATCTCGGATTGCTTCAATATGTTTGTCGGACTTGTGCAATCCGTTCGCATCAATCCGGTGACCAAGGCATTCAAGTGATGGTGTAGCGAATCTGCACTTAGTCCGGTTGAGGCGCAGTCCGTGTGACTTGATTCTTTCTAGTGTTTCTTTGAGGACTCAAAGCAGCTCCTCGTGGGTTTTTGCAAACACGATAATATCATCAAAATAGTTGACGACGTTATTGAGGCCTTGGAATACTATTTCCATACGCCGCTGCCATATAGCGGGTATGTTCGCGGCTCCGTAGACGGCCCTTGTTGGTCGAACAAGTCCATGGGTGATGGTGTTGAGCGTTAGAACGGTGCGGAACTCTTCGTCGATCGGCAGGTGGGTGTACGCATCGGTGATATCTAGATGACAGAATAATGTTGCTCCCTTCATTCTGTTAAATATTGTCTCTATTCGCGGGATTGGATGTTCATCGATGATCATCCTTGAATTGATGGTTGGCTTGTAGTTGCCGGTGATCCGAATGTTGCCGTTTTTCTTTATCACGATATGTGTTGGCGATGCCCATTCGGAAAAGTCCACTTTTTCGTAGAATCCTGATTCGATTTTTTTTTCAATTTCTGTGGCGTACTGGTGGCGCAGTGCGAGGGGGACATCCCGTGCCTTCACGAATATGGGTCTGGCGTCTGGTTTGAGGTGTACTTTCGCCGGGGGACCCGTGAGTTTCCCGGGGCTATCGCTGAAAATATCTTTGTAGCTCTCCAACAGTGCTGTCAGCTGGTGCTCTTGGGGTGGTGTCAAGTCCTTGCTGGTTACGGTGTGCACGGTTGTGTTTGATGCGAACAGGGTGTTGAGGTCTATTTGTGAAGCGAACGGTCTTATCCATTCTCGTCCGAATAGTGAGTCGACTTGGCCGCTGACGACGTATAATGTCAGACGATGTGCGTGTTTTCCCAGAGAGACGGATACGGGAAGTTGGCCCAAGCAGTGGATGCGGTGGCCGGTATAGCTGACGAATTGTCGGTTCGTTGGTAGGAGCTGGTATGTTTTCTTAATGCTCCTTAAGGTGCGCTCGGCGATGATGCCACAGGGTGCTCCTGTATCGAATTCCATAGGGATGTTTGTTCCATCGATATTAACGGGCAATATGATTTTGTGGGGGCTTCTGATGTTGCTTACCGCGAATGGTGCTGGTGTGGATTCTCCGTCGATGTCTGTGTGGTCGTCCTCAATCTGGTAGGTACTACCGGGCTTCACTGACTTGCACACCCTAGCGATGTGCCCTTTCACTTGACATGCCCGGCACACTGCATTCAGGAACCGGCACTGCGATCGCGGGTGTTGACCGCCACACCCGTTACAACGGTTACCTGTTGTTGCTCTGTCTGCCGCCCGGTGACTAGTCGTCGGTTGCTGATGACGTCGGTAACTGGTCGTCGGTTGCTGGTAACCTCGCTGACTCGTCGCTGCTCGCTCATATTCCAGTTTGTGTGTCGGCTCCAATTTTGGCTCGCCTCCAACCTCCAAGGATGTCTGTTGCGTCGCCTCGATACGCTGGGCAATGTCCACGGTGGCGTGGAAGGTTTCGGGAGCCTTGCTGATGATGGCGTCCCGGATTCCACGCGCCTCGACGCCGTGAAGGAATTGTTCGACTAACATCCTGTCCAGGAAGCCACCGTATTCACAATGAGCCGCTCCTTGTCTCAGGCGAAGCGCAAACTGAGCGATCGTTTCACTTGCTCGTTGCGTGATTGCCCGGAATCTGATACTTTCGACGAATTTGCTCCTCTTTTTATCAAAGTGAGGAACCAATACGTCGCGCATTTCTCGGTATGACAGCGCCGCGGGATCACTGGGTGCGACTAAATACTTCAGGGCGTTGTTCAAGATGGAGCCCATGTGTACTCGGGCGTACATCGCATGGAGCTCCTCTGGCACCTGACTCAGGTGGAGCGCGCAATCGAAGCGGTCAAAGTAGTCGGCGACCGGTGCTTCGTCAGAGGGGTGGCATTCGGGCATTGTGAATGCGGGTACCCTTGGTGTGTTGAAGTTTCCCTGTTGACCCTGGGCGGCCGGCGTAAACGCGTCTCCGATCGACGCTTTAATGGCTTGAGCGATGAGCCCCGAGAGGGCGTCCATTAACTCTGGCGTAGGTTGCGACATCTTTTTTCTGGATCCCACTTCTGACACCAGTTGTTATGTTCTGCATTTGATGTGTCTTTATTTCACTCTGATCGTGACTCGACTGACTCCACTGACTGTTCTTGGTGTCTCCTTTTATACCCAGAGGAGGCATCGGGTTTCGCCTCCGCTGGCGGCAGGGGGCGTGGCCAACTGGGGGAACCGGAAGTGTTCCAGACTTGCCATGGTGCGGTCGCATACACAACATAGACCAGAACACAAATCCCCTACGACCCCCCCTAAGACGACCTTCTACACTGGACAAAAGACCAAATCCGAACTTCTTGGAACAAACAATGGCAAAAACAAAATCACAACAAACTCTACCAAATCAAACAAACCACATTACCGTGGAACGATCCACCCAACCCAAACCATCAAAGAATCATATCCAGATTGCGAATCGTCCACACAAATATTACACATAAACATTTGATGGGCAGAAAAAGCGCACCAATATGCATCACATGCGAAACCTTCACCACAGTAAAGCACCTAATCATCGAAGGCAGAGCATATGTTCGGGTGAGAGGAAAGCTAGGCATACCAAACGTCCTACCAGCAGCCCTGGCAAACAACCCGGATAATAGCAAAACCTTAATACAATACCTTAAAGAAGCTGACCTCTACTACAAAATATAAACCAACAAAACATCAAATCTAAAACCGACCAAACCAACAAACCCACAATATAAAACTATCCAAAACAACAAACAAACAATATAAACAACTACACAAAACTACAAACCAGCAAACCTGCAAAAAGAGATGAAAGAAGCTTAAGGCTCAAAATCTCTGTAATAAAGTCAATAACAACAACATCAAAATTCGCACTCAGAACTCAATTTGAAAGGTCACAATCGGTGTACGAGCTAGAGAAAGAGTAGGATTCAAACAAGTGACGAATAAAGGCGAATTCTGTCTGTGAGGCAGAATTGGTGCGAGGCTTGATTTCTTGTTAGACTCCGCGGAGTGAAACCCGACGACATTATAGATCGTTCTATCTATCGGCAGCTACTCATCTGGCACCACGACCCTGTAATTGAAGAAAACTGTAAGCGAAACTGTTCAAATTCGAGCAAACTTTACTTTTCGATGTTTACATCTTCTCCGCCCTCTGAGAAATTTTTGAACCACCGATAAGCACTGTTTTTGGTCTTAATAGCTTCACCATTAGCCACAGTCAACATTTTGAATGCGTCCGTGCTCTTAATTTTGTTTTCTATACAAAATTTGATATAGATTCCTGGCCATCCATTTTTTGGAAGAGAAAAAAATCGCCAATGGGCCAAGACACGAGCACAGTAAAACAGCTGTCAAAGATTAAGTGATAATTTAAAATGGCCGAACTTTTCACCATAAGTCACTGACATGTGTAGCAATCTAACGCCACAAAATAATCGAAAATCGAATAAACCTTTTTTTTTAAATCACAAATTTCCGTATACTTTACTGTCACAATGTACATTCGTGACCATTTTCGCTTTGAAGTTAGAAATTCAATACAAATACCAGGTAGCGTCGATTTATTCGTTGTTTTGCCAAAATGAGCTACGTTAACAAAATTAAACGAAGCAGAGTGTTTTACCGCCGAAGGAAAAAGTTTTTGAAAGCGTGGAGAGGATCATCTACTGCTGCTGAGCAGTAGTAGTAGTAGTGAAGTTTGGTTGTGTGCTCCCAACATTATACGCAGTAGGGGGCGGCGCCGGTCAGTGTAGTTCGTTTCGTTTAGTTTGTTGGTCGCGACCCAAGGAGCAACTATGTACGTTATTGTGTACGTCGCACCGTTCGAAGACCTGCAAAAAGCAGCAGCTTTGCCGTTCCTCGTACCGTCCATTGGCCGTCCAAAGTACCGTACGACGACTGTACGAAGTACCGTACCGTACCTATAAACCTCTGGTGAAAATTATAGCTCATGCTAAATATTCAAATCTATTTTGCAATACGATGCGGACAGTTTTCGTCATCATGAACTCTGAACACAGAAACTCTGAGGTAATGAAATCAATAAAATCATGCTTGATTCGTCGGCAGGTACTCGACCTGATATCTGATGGGTCATACATTAACGATCTTCACATACTTATGAAGATAACTTCACATACATTCATATGAAGAGTGTACCAACCACTACCCAAAAATAGGGTAGTTGCAACGCCTTCTGGAATCGAACCACAAAACTTATTGAACACTACAGTAATCGTTTTAATGTTTTGGGAGACTGCTAAACATCATGGATCTACGGATCCCTTTCTAAGGTGTCTCCGTAGCTTCAACCTAGTGTATCCCCTGTTTGACTTTCACCTTCCGTGTCGCCCTTATAAATGCCCTCAACTCCTCTCCGTCCGTTTGAACCGACCCGCAGGATTTCCCCACTTTCCGTGGTGGTTTCTTTGCTTCCTTCCTCTTTCATCTTTCTACTCTGTCTCTCTGTTACACGTAAGCTCTCCTCTCAATTGTATATATTAGGATTAAGAGTACGGGTCTAGCCTAATGGCGAACCCGTGTTGTTAATAAAAATTAAAATTAAAATTAAAACATGCTATTCTAAAAATAAAACAAAATCTTATGCTGATTGCATATTATTGGTGCGGTTATATTTTGAACACGTGACTTGCTGTCACATTTAAGTGATATGGGTATAAAGTATACAAGGGATGTTTCTCGCCAGCAATGTGTGATGTTTATTATTTCCTATCCCCTCGCACTACGAGATTCGCTTGCAATGTATTAAAAGGCATGGGGATTTCGAGATCATCAGAATCCATTTCATTCTCCGACAGCGATAACGAACCCCCAGCAGGTCGTAATGCCTGCAGACTTCTCTTCAATGATGGTTTACTAGACGGTTCTGACGCATATCCATCGTAATAGTCTTCCTCACTGGATGAGTAAACTCGCTCTGGATAGGTTTCCGGTACCTTACATACTAGCTGTGCCAAATCAACGAAGGTATACCTAAACAGAAATACAAAACTTGAATATTGTCTTGCCATGTATAATATTGCCGCCACTAAGGTAGAAGCAATATCACATACTCATTTAGCGAATGTGTCTCCTTCTTTGGCATGGATTGCACGGACCATGCATTGAAGCGAGACAAACGTCCATTTTTATCCATTTCCTCGAAGCAGAGCTTCCCGTGCTCAAATCCGACAGTTTTTATTTCGTCAAAACTACCAAACGCTAGTGTTTTATATTTGTCAATCGGTGGTCGAATATACTCACAGTAGTCACTTTTCTTCACCTCCTGTAACGGATAAAAACGGTACAACGGATGAGCTTATCACACGAACTTTTTAACAGGCTTTAACATCTTACTTCAAGCTGGCGCACGCACGAAACATAAGCAAGGCGAGACTGAATATCTGGCAAATTTGGGACTTTGACTGGTGAGGTAAATGGATTCCAGCGCTTATATAACAACCACCAACCAGAAAGATCATCACCATAATCAGTCAAATCTGTGTCATCTTGTGATCCGACGTCAATTGCAATGATGTGAGCAGCTCCTTGAGAGCGCATCACGTCAGCTAGAAATGATTTACAAAATCAATAATACGATATTTGTTAATCAAATGTATAGAATATTTTCATTATAATTAATCCAATTACCTAGACAAAGCTACATACAATATAGTTTTATAACATGCTTTCAACATTCAACAAAACGAAAGTAGCTTCGGAGTTTAACCAGATTAACGTACCATGTGTGTACATTTGCAATACATGCATATATGTTCACTTCATTCCTTACATACGTTTTTTATGCACTATTCACTAATCACTAAACTTTTCGATAGATTCAAGGTGATAATTTTACTAACAACGATCAAAGCAGTACAGATGGCGTGGGCTGTTTTTCATTTTACTTTTTAAACTGTATACATATTAGACATGTAAAAATATTAAGAAATTAGAAAAGGTTGAATTGATGGTGACAATTTATCTTATTGACTCTTGGGCTGTCGATTTGGATCATTAAGATTAAGCAAGGCAAACATACCGAATTCATACAGGATTGATGTCAGCCATTAAAAAAAAACATCTGAAGAGAAATCCACAAGATTGACTGAAAGTTGACTGAAAAGCTGTCATAACTAAATGAATGCTAAAGTACTGCTTCGCTAGCCCTATTTCTGCTTCAGTTTGTCTCAACTAAATTTGCCATATAGTAAATTGGAATTGATATAATTCTTCTGGGTTATTCATATCCAATATTGGGAAAATGTAATATAAGTTAGAAAAAAAATATTAATTTACCTGGGACGTTATTTGTATAACAACCATCTAACAGTAGGTGACCATCTCGATTATCAATCATTGGGGGAAATATTCCGGCTACAGACATACTGGCACGCACATAACGCCAAAGCATCCCTGATTTATAACGATAGAATGGTTTGTTTTAACTATGAAAGATGTGTCCAGAATACCGATATGTTATGCTTTTTAAACATTCAACCGCTGGCAAACAAACACCCCTCTCTTTTCCACTCTGGACATTTTAGACGATTTGATCGATTTGATGATAAATAACAAGAATCAGCCTCAAACTACAATTCATGGTTGCAATAAAAGTAAACCTTTTTTGAAATCAAAGGTTGTAAAGCACCGACATAAACGTGCACCTAGCTATAAAAAACGTTCTGACCATCAGTTACCTATGTTAAACTTGTTTGTTTGTCATCGTTACACATGAAAAAATAGATGCCAGTTGAAACTGCTAATGAAAAAATAATACTTGCTCGTAAATGACGGTAGTCAATTTTTGAGTTAATCGTGTAACATTATTAACATTATGTAGCGCAATGTACATTGTATTTGATTGCGGATGGTGGTGCATGCTACGAAAGTCATCTCTGCTTAAAATGCATCTGTCTCCAATGATTGTTTCGGTTACTTGAAACAAATACTGTAATTCATTAGCTAAGCAGAAATGACTTTTGTTGCTTAGCCATTTTCAAATTTCCACGAATTTAACGATTTTTACGAAAAATAAGAAATATAAGATAATCGAGATGGTTTGTCCGAAAAGATACAACAAATCAAAATCAATTTGTTAGTAATCTCCTAAAATAAATTTGCTTGGATGAATTTGATTTGATTGTTTGCAAATAATTCTCACCGAACAGGGCACAGATTACTATTTATACTTTGTTCTATTCTTTCTAACATCCCTATGTATACTTTTCTGACTTTTCTTAAGAGCTTAACAGCATGAAAAACTAACACATCACCTGCAGAATCCCTATGGAAATGGTTAATGATCATGCATGGACCAGTTATAAGTTTATCGTTGAGTGTTTTGCAAAATATATTTCTGTTCGTCTGTGGTAGAACGAAATAACGCACATCCTATTTATTGTTGTTTTGGTTATTATTTTAAACCTTCCATATTCATATTGTTTTTCGTATACATTCGATTCACCAACTTGATATGCCGGCGAACTTTCGTTTTTCATATACCTTTCCGAAAAATATTGAAATCGTGCAAACCAATGTGGTTAATTATAAACATATTAAAACAGCCCGAATTATCTAATGCAAACTACTACTTGGCATGTATTGGCATTTTTCAACAATTCTAACGGTACATAAAACGAATTTGTACGCTTTTTCATATATGTTTCTCTTAGGTTAACAATTAGTTACCTGGCAGGTTATTGACGTAACCACCATCCAGCAACAGATGCCCATCTTTAGGATCGCACAACGGTGGCATGTATCCACTTAGAGACATCGACGATCGTACATAACGCCACGTTGAACCTGTTTAGTTGTTTTGTGCAGGGTGGGGTGCGGGTAAATGTTTATGATTCTTTCCAATAATTAAGCAAATTGACAAGTAAAATTTGCAGGAGATATTAACAAAAACATTGTAAGTCGGTGAGCGCGCATGCTACTGGCGTAATTGAAATGTTTGACATAGAACAATCGTTTAGCTGAAAGAGTTAAGAGAGAGGCTTTGTTTTGCTCGAAAAGCGGTGAAAACTTAACCTACAGCGACAGTAGCGCTCAGATTGACTTTACATAGTGTGTTTTTCACGATGAAATCAATAAATATAATACTCGCGGATACGTAATGATCCACGGAAAATTATTAGCGGAAATAGCAATAAAATTATATTACCATGAGTATGGACACGCGCACAACTTGCTGATATATCGGTTGTTAGTGTGAAGAAGGGTATCCACAAATCTTCGATACAAATATCGCCGAACGTTCCACGGATTGTTTGATTAAAATGTCGTCCACTGAACATCGATGTAATAGGATATGTTAAATCTCGGAGCTGACGACCCCATTGAGTCATTTTCTGAAAATAATACAACAAACAAAAATACAACCACCAAATAGAATATTTTAAAATGAAATCTAGATCATATATCTTAATAGTTGAAAGAAGTACCTTGCACCATTCACGAGCTTTTTGCGTCATAGGGGTTATGTTTTTCTCCATACACCAAAGAGCTCCCATAAACGCCCCTATGCTAACGCCACCCACCATGTCAATTGGTATGCCTGCCTCCTGAATTGCTTTCAGCATGCCAACGTGAGCAGCTCCGCGGGCCCCGCCGCCACCTAGTACCAAACCGACTGAATTACCCGTTAGCCATCGTGCTAAGCGAGAAAAATCAGAATGAATATACGGCTTGCTGTTCATACGCTTGTCATACGTTTCGTGCTGCAACACGTAGACAATGGAGAAGAGAAAACAATGGATTCAATATGAAAATCCTCTAATTCAAAACGAAATAAATCACAAACGTTAATACACGTTAACAAACACTTACTATTCGACCTGGAGTCCGGCGATTGAATATGCTATTAGGACACTGAATGTGATGATGTCGTGAGACCCACGACCGCATGTTCAACCAACCGATAGTGTTGGTTGGGCAAGAGTCACTTGATTGTGAATGCAGCAAAACAAGCTCTTTGGCGGTTCGTATCGCTAAACGGTCGATTTCCTTCTCCAGTCTGCCAATAGTCGGTGACTGGGAACCAAGTGCGACGATTAGTATAACATCAGCTTGTCGTAGGCACCGCTGGGTCCATTGGCCAATATCATTATCACACTGATACAATGTAATATTATGACGATCTTCCTGCTGTCCTAGCCAGCTTGTCAAGCGATACTCACTTGAATGCTCCATTACATTCATACCCAATGTATCACGAATGATATCAGAAGTTAGTCGTACAGTGGACCCAATTGCACTGAGTGAGTGATACAGCTCGTAAGTGAATGCTAACACCGGGACCTCGTCGCTGGTGGCCAGGATAGCAACTGTAGAATAACGATGCTGGACTGGTTGGTTGGTATCCAAAGGCACAGAAGGAAATCGGCTGGAAGCGAGCGAACCGAATGACTGCATTGATCCGATTATGCGGTGACTGAGCAGACTTATCAGTTGAGTCACTACGATCGGGTACTTAATTTTAATAGCATTGAATAGACCTTCAGGTAATTTCGCCAGCTCCGAGTCGCGTACTGCCATGACAGTTGTGGTACGTGGCGTTTCCGCAATCATTTCGATAATACCGATTAGATCACCTTTGCCATATTCGCCGACTATTTCCTTCTTACTGTTTGGGTGTGTCACCACCGATCTTAATCGTCCATTGAGTACGATGTAAGTGCAGTCGCTACTTTCCCCTTGCCTGTACACCGCACGCCCAGATTCTATGAAGTTCCAGTCAAGTGCAAAATCACACTGACGTACGAGTGGTGATAGTTGCTTTACTACACTATTTGCAATATCTAGTACCATCGATGGACGTTGACTTATGATTCTATTGAAACACGAATAAATAAAAATTAGTTTTTAAGTACAATCGATTCGGCCCCGCCAATACACTTACTCATATATCACGTCCTTGGTAAGAAGTCCAACTCGCGAAAAGTGTTTCGCTCTTATAGTGTAAAGACTGCTTTCACCCGTTAGCACAGCCAAACCACCTATCATATCTCCGGGATGGATGTTGATAGAGTGATTTTCACCTTTTTCCAAAGGTTTGTTCAATTCTTCTTCTGTTCGTAGTCCCGTCTGTGGACACTGAGTTAAAGTCAATCCTCCACTGATGACAAAAATTAGCAATACATCCTGCAGCCAAACAATAAAAATATGATAGCAAAAATGAGATTGGTTAATTAATCGTTTTGTTTTTTGTTCTCATTCGGCTTTTTTATAAGGATTGGACTGTGCATTATTTATATTAATTGACATGTACTCTTACCTCTAGAATACCTTGACGAATAATAATATTTGTGGACTTCACCTCTTTGATCACTACAAACTTTTCAACAATGGAACGTTCAGTGTCGTTTAGACCAAGTTCTTGTGCAAAGCCCTCTACGGCACTAGCCTTCAATACGGCGTACTCGACAGAATCGGATGACACAATTGAAGTACTGACACTGTTATTGTGCAGAATATCGGAGTAATCGAATGGTACGTCAGATTTTGCGTCATCGACGACTAGAGATCGGATTGGGAAGTTCGAATTGCGGGCGCTTACGACGAGAGCGCCGTCAGAACCATCGACCAACGTATCTAATTTCAAATCACCCACGAGTGAATGTGTTTGCACTTGATCAGAGGGTATGCGTCGGTGCCCTGGACTGCATGACTTCATTTGCGCGGTTGTTTTTTTTTCGCTGAGACGAACACTGAACCTTTAAAGCAATGGTTGGAAAATAGAAAGTAAAATTAAGCATATGAAGTAATAAGTACATCTATATATATCTATATATATATCATTTGTTGAACTGCGAAAACTACAAATACCTGAATGTACTCCGTGCTTAAGCCGAGGTAGTTGTGAAGAGCAGTAATGGTGACGCGTTGTAAACGAACCATAATGGCTTGCACTACCCGCACCAACAGACCGGGGTATTCACTAAATACTTCCTTGAAGGCAAACATGGGCAAACGTATCACTAGTGAAGCCTCCATCGCACGAGCCGTTACCGTTTTGTACTGACTTGTGTTACCCTACAACAAAAGAGCAAAACTTTCATCCAACATCGTAGAGCAATAAGTAAAAATAGTGAGTAATTATATTAAACATACCACCAGCACATCGATAAAGCTTAGAAGAGACGTAACTGATTCACCTTGACGAACCACTTTCAGTGTGATGGAAGTACCATCAAGGTTGTTAAGGAAAACGTTTACCTGGCCGGTTTGCACGATATACACACTATCATCGGCGTCGCCAACCTTGATAAGACTTTCACCGGCACACAAGTCTATAATTTCTGTATGTTTACACAACTTCAGAAATACGGGAGTGTCAAAATGACCAAATATGCGAATCGATTGGAGCAAATACAAAGCATCTGGCGGTACACGACCGCTTCCGTCAGAAGCTTCCTCCAGATATTCCGCTGGTGGTTCAATCACATGCCGCTGGGGAGGGGTAGCATCCTTGCGCAGAAGCAAATTCCTTGCAAATCGCACCACGGCACGCCGCTTTTTGCCTTGACCACTGTACGCTTGACCGGAAATGGTCTTGACTTTGCGCAGCATCCGACGCCCGTAGAACATCATTTTATCTCGCTTGCGAAACCGTTGCTGCGATACTGCATAACTACGCTTCGATAAGTTGGGTGAGGTAAAATGCTCGTTTTCCTCTTTTTCGCGGATCCCTGGCAAAGACGATGTAAAAAGGAAGTTGATCGATGATCGTAGACAATGGTGCCATAAAGCTTACGTTTTAAACGAATGTATCGCATACAATAAACAGAAATGATGAAAGTACAAGCCAATATCCAATATGTCCACGTCCAGCTATACTGTAAAAGCCGTAATAACAAACAAATTATTTCTTCTCGTTATAATCTATTGTCAGCCACACAACTTACATGCATTTCTTCGGTGATCACAGTATACCATGAATCCTTTAACATCGTACCATAATCAGCGTATGACTTTTTCACCAATCCAACAATATCCATCTTGAGCCTGTATGAAACTCTGCCAAATCAAACTTCTCTCAAGAGACTACTTTAACATTATATTTGCTACTCATCGCGACAAAACTCACAAGTAAAGACAGTTGCCACTCAGCCCTAACACACCTTGGCTACATAAAGTCCAAACTTAACCTAGTCGTGTTCCTTTAAGTCTGTCCGCCCACATGAAGCGCAAATAAACGAGGCATTTCAGATAAATTCCAAAAGCTGAGGCCACACGACGCGTAACGTAATATTTTTGACATTACAGATTAATGCCAAACTACTGCGCCTCTGTCAAAACGTTTACGGATCGGCCGAGGCGTAAACCTGAACGTAAACACTTTTTGAATACGTTTTGCTTACAAACAGAGGATAAATTAAGTTCTTATTTGTTGGAATAGCAACAAAATAAAAATAAAAACAGAAAAAAATAATCAGAAATCAATTTATTTCTCTTCTATTTCTATTTTCTTGGACCAAAAACACGAACGTAAACACGTTTGACATTTCGTTTTTATATTTTTGCAGCCACACGAAACGTAAACGATTTGACATTACTAGGGGGCTACACGAAGCGTGAAAACTAGCGTAAAATTAATTTGTAATGTCAAAACGTTTACGCTTCGTGTGGCAGCAAAAATATAAAAACGAAACGTGAAACGTGTTTACGTTCGTGTTTTTGGTCCAAGAAAATAGAAATAGAAGAAAAATTAATTGATTTCTGAATTTTTTTATCTGTTTTTTCCGATTTTGTTGCTATACCAGCAAATAAAAACATAAATTATTCTCTGTTTGTAAGCAAAGCGTTTATGAAAAAAATAATTACGCTCGGGTTTACGCCTCGCGCGAGCCGTAAACGTTTTGACAGCGCCGCAGCAGTTTGGCATTAATCGTTAATGTCAAAATCATTACGTTACGCTTGATGTAGCCCCACAGTTACAAATTAATTTTACGCTAGTTTTCACGCTTCGTGTAGCCCCCTAGTTACACGAAGCGTAAACGATCTGACATTTGCGCTTCGTCTGGCACCCAGTAAACTTTATCGCACTACAACATTCTCGCGATACAACAGAAGCGAAAAACCAACTCTCTTAAGAATATGGAATAAAAATCAATCTGTCCGGCCACACGATGCGCAACGAAACGTTTTTGGTATATCTGATTAATGCCAAACTATTGCACTTCTCTCAAAACATCTATGTGTCGGCCAACCGCCAATCCGACCGCAAAGCCCGTTAGCAAAAGCTTTCATTTGACAGAGGATAATATAATTTCTTATTTGCTGGTATAGCAACAAAATCTAAAAAAACAGAAAAAAATATTCAGAAATCAATTTATTTCTCTTCGATTTCTGTTTTTTCGAACAAAAAACACGAACGTAAGCACATTTGACATTTCGTTTTTATATTTTTGCTTTCACACGAAGCGCAAACGAAATGACGTTTTTGCGGTCCGATTTGCGCTTCGTCTGTAGCCCCAGAATTAGCCTTCGCGCTTCGCTATTGTAGGAGAAACACTGAAATCGAATATATATAGGTAGAGGTACACTACCTTCCATAGCGCTGCTTCATTAGTTAAAATATTATCAACGCTATAAGCAAATGCATAGAAATGAATGCCAACATCTAAAGGTCAATCTTCTTCTTCTATATATATAAAAGAAAGTCAGCCATGTTGTTCGTCCAAACACCCATAACTCAAGAACGGCTGAACCAGCGAACCGAGAGAAAATATACCCAGTGGGCAAAATTGAGTGCCCGAGCTACCCCTCTGCCTGCGACGGGGGCGAGGAAGGCTGAAACGGATGAATCCGAACATGCCTCTGCCTGCGACGAGGACGAGAAAGGGCGAGCGGGCCGGTTCATGAGGGTCTGCTCGTAGGTACAGGGATAATAGAGCGGAAGAAACCACAAGAGGAGGGGGTTTCATGCGCTAGCTTGTCGGTTTCATTTACAGGGAGGGTAGGGTTTCAGAGCCGAGAGGCCATGCGAACGCGAAGACGAACAGACGAGCGAAAGAAAGAGGAATAGAATAAACGGAGAAAGCGAGATCGAGTAAAAATTCTATGTTTGAGAAAGAACGGGCAGTCGATTTTGTGCCCCGGGTCAAGTGCAAGTGCGTGTTTTTCGTTCCATGGTGTGTGATCCTGATAGAAATAATCCAGGTATGTTTAGTGGACAGTATTATGTGAATATCAAATAATGTTGAAATGTTTTCGCTTTGCTCGTTTCAGATGTTCAACTAGGATGCATAGGATTCCAATGCAACACTTGTAACATTCTACGGCGTCACCAGCAGCGACCGTTTTAGTGAAGTGTGAAGAGTGAATAATAGAACAAAAAAGAGAGAGAAAATATACGCTTCGAAACCGAACCAACTGTGTTATTTTGTCAAGGGGGGAATATGGAAGAAAGAAAACGAAGAAAGAGAGGGGACACACAGGAGAGAGGGAAACAAGGGGGTCACGCTGGAGAGTTCATTTTTCGCAAACGGTTCTTTACGCCGTTTCGCGAACGATTCAGGGTCCGCAACTGGCCCATACAAAATTTGTATGAGATCGTGACTCGTTCGCGAAAAGTTCCTGAAAAATGAACGTGAAATTGCGGTCCAGGCACTCAATTTTGCTCACTGGGCACCCAGTGGACAAAATTGAGTGCCCGAGCTCTTCTCACCATGGGATTTCCAGGAACAAACCAGGGTCCATCCAGAGACAAACCAGGGACCAGAGTATTTCGTTCATGTATTTTGCTATACTGAGAAGCCCTAATCCCTTGTTGGAGGATTTTCGTCCCTCGAATTTATTTCTCGACATGGGCCCTTGTCTCCCTCTCTCCTATATGTCCCCTCTCTTTCTTTCTCTCCTATTTCCTCCCTTCCGTTCGAGTGCTGCCCTTCCCTTTCACGAAGTGAGCATGAGACGCGTTCGTTGGTTGCCGGGGAAAGAGCGGAAGAAATCCCCGTGAGTTTTGAAATCGCCGTGAGTTTGCAGGTGGAAGACGAACGTTGGAGAGAAAGAAAAAGGAATAGAAATAACAGAGATAGCGAGATCGGGGCAAAGTCCCGAAGATTCTGAGGATCCTACAGTCTGTCTTTAACTTTTGTTCTGGACTTAGGCGAGTCGGGACGAAACCTTTGCCTCTGTTTTTTCTAAGTGCCAAGTGTAAAGTACCAAGTGCTTGTGCTTCTCTGTCGATCACGGGTGATCCTGATAGAAATAATCCAGGTAAGTTTATTGGACAGTATTCAGTGACAACCAAATAATTTTTCGCTTTGCTCGTTTCAGATGTCCAACTAAACTGGGATGCAAAGGATTCGAATGCAAATGCAATGCAATGCATTTTACAACGCGTCTAAGGCGTCGAAGGCAGCTACGCACCGAATTGTGAACCGCTAGTGCAGAGTGAAGAGTGTACGCGAACCGAAAAAAGAGAGAGAAAATATACCGAAATGAACCGACCAAATACGAACTGTTTCATTTTGGTTAGGGGGAATATGGGAGAAAGAAGACGAAAAAAGCGAGAGAACACACAGGTGAGAGACAGGGGGCCGCTCGGTGAGAGAATTTAAACGACTGCTCACTCCTTGGACCTAACCACTGCTCACAGCGATTCTCCCATATAAAGCTATATGGCAAAAAGTCTTTGAAGCAGCGGATCAGAAGTGTATGAGCTGTGGATGAGCTGTGGAATTTGAAGTGAGAAGAGCGAAATTGTTCACTGGACTCAACCTTCCTGCACCGCGTCGCAAGCAGAGGTGTACCCGAACAAAAAAGTCACTCATATTTTCCATACTGAGACGAAATATCTGAGCGTCGATTCGTTTCTCACCAAAGGCCAGAAAGAAAGCGCAACACTGAACAACTTTTTTGTCTCTATTAGGCTCATGTAGCATCCAGTCCGGCACTCCAACGTCAAACTGTTAGAAATATTCAGAACCGCAGAACGGACAACGCAAGCAAATCGACGACGCATCATCGGTGTAAAAATAGTGTTTAACTGTGAATTCTAAGCTGTTGCTTATTTCGGTAAGTAAATTTAAGCATCGGGAAGCATTTCTCGATAAGTATTTACTTCTAAATAGTGAAAGTGCACCGCGTCTGTTTCCATTTTCAGCTAAGTTAAGTTACAATAAGTTACAATTACGATAAGTTACAATTTCATACCAGACAGCCTAAAAACAAACCGTTGCATAAGCCATAGGCGCGGGATGCAACGGCGCAACTCAGACAGGGACCCGGAATAGGTCAGCTTTCAGCTTTCAGAACACGACAGGCAAAACCATAAATTAAAACAAACCTAACCCAAGCGCAAAACCCAAGCGTGTAACAAAACACCACGCTTGGGCAAAACAAGCCCAACTCCGAAAACCCAAAGCAAGAAATGTGATGCGTAAGCAGACACCACGCATCGAACGATGTTCGATGAGGGCAAGAACCCAAAACTAATAACATGCACCAAACCGAAACTAGAACGGACATCAGGCCACACAGAAACTAGACCACCTAAAGATAAACATGTAAACCAAATAGATCCCGGGAACGCAAATTCCAACAGTATAAAAATAAAGTTTCAACGACTCAGAGGACGAGTATTTCTGAGCCGGAGATTAAGCTAACAACTCCGTGCAGTGGTTTACTTCACCGTTTCCGCAGCGATATGGAAGTGCCCAGTCCCCCGACCCACGGTAAGGCGGGCACTCTCCCAACGAAAACCACCGTGTAGAGGTAAGACACTCTAAGTGTCTTCCTCACAGTTGTCCGGTCAACTTCACCGCAGCCCGCCCGTGACTCATCAAAGGAATCGTCACGGCCAGACGCCGCGCCGGACAACGGGGATGGTTTACTCGACGAACGAACCGACCCGATTAGCCGGTACCCGATCGCCGAATTAAACGGGTCAGACATAAGACCTTGCTTCGCAACGGCAGTCCCCCCCGCGGGTACGCTAATCACACCACAATACAAAACATTGTTTACAACATCAGAACGATTTGACAGTTCATTGAGAGGGTGTATGGGATGAGGGGAAGAGAGAATAAAAATGTAGGGGAAAACACTCACGGCGCCCATAGGATTTTTACCGGTGCAAGCCGCAGGATACCGGAGTAAGGTGGTTCCTAATGCTCAAGCGACAACGGAGTGTATGGCGCGACGCTATTATCGAATCGGTCGTCAGCTCAGTTAAAAGCGCGTGGAAGAGGGCACCGCAGTTATGTGGTGGCCGCTGCTGGGCGGTTTTTTGTTTTGTTATTTACCCAGACCAGCAGCAGCTTCTTCGTCACCATCAGAATATCATTCCAAAGGATGCTCTCGACGGGAACGGACGTGCTCTCCCTTCCTTCCTTCCTTCCTGTCCACCGGCGAGACTTTTCTCAAAGGAGACAGTTCAGAGCCGATGTTCGGCACCCGCCGCGAACGGTCCCGTGTGTTTTTGTTTTATCTTGTGTTTTCGTTTCCTACTTTTTTTTTTTTTGCTTTATTTTTTACAATACTCAGTGGAACGGAGTTGTTTTGAACTCGATCAGTGAAGTCGAAACCTTTAGGGGCTTGAAAGGTGGAGATACTCAGGGAGTGAAAGTTTCCTAGTGTTTTGAGTGTCGAGTGTCGAATGAACTTTTGAACAGTGTAGTTTAAAAAACAAATCCTCCCCGAGCAAAGTGAAATCTAGGAGAGCAGGGGGCTTTGAAAGGTGGAGGTACACAGTGAGTGGAAGTTTCCTAGTGATTTTGAGTGTCGAGTGTCGAGTGAATTTTGAACAGTGTAATTTAAAGAACAATCCTCCCCGAGCAAAGTGAAATCTAGGAGAGCAGGGCTGCACCGGAGCCTCGGTTTATTTTTTCGTTTTTTGCCGTGATTGATACCATTACGACGGGTATCCGGACGGTCCGGCGCCTTTTTTGCGGCGACATTTCTGGCGAAGATCGGCACCCTAAGAAAACACCCGTGTAGACGTGATGCGGCTGACCGTATGGGGCGTCAGGACGACGAGGCTGATCATTACCCGCGCAGGATCAGTTGGTGTGTTTCGGGACCGCTCGATCAGTTCAGGCTGATCCATGGTTGTTTTAGATTTTCTAGAGAAAAGGTCGGAAGGGAAGGTGATGATCGATTCTTCGGGCGACAGGAGAATAAGAAACAAAAAAGGAAAAGTGAAAAAGGACCCTTTCAGACACTCGAAAGGCGAAAGAGTGCAGACAATAAAGTGTAGGGTCCAGCCGCATACAGAGTGAAACAGGTAGAACGGACAAAAAAGGCTGACAGACTGGACGGGTGAAACTAGGGACACAATAAAGCAGCGGTGGTTTTTCCCAACGAACACAAACGGCCTGCTGCGGCCACCTCAATCTTCTGCAAGCGGTCCTCAAAAATCCCCCTCCTCTCCGGGGACCGCCCCGGATGACACACACCTGCCAGTCCTTTCGTCCACTTCCCAACAGTCCCATTCACAAATCCCCGGCCTTCAAAGGACACCCTACCCGGTTGGTCAGATCGCCCAAAAGACGACTCACCCAACTACCTGACCCACGACCGGCACCGATCCAGTGCACCACCTCCGGACTACCATCCCAAACCAACACCCCTTATGGCCCGATCTATGAATGAAGACCGACGCCCCGTACCCCTACACGCTCAAACCCTTTTACTACCAGGTACCTTAAAGCGACACACATCCCCGGCGCCCCGGCCATCTCCTAAGGTCCCTTGAGAATCCCCGACTACCAAGGTCGCATTTTTACCCAGCCAACTCGTCATCCCATAACAACACCCCTAACGACCCGATCCTCGATCGGCGCCGCTGCCTCGCCGCGGCGCCCCTCAAGCTTGAATCCTTTCTACAATCAGGTCACACTTTTCCCAGCAAACCCGCCATCCCAAAACAACACCCATAAAGACCCGAACCCACGACCGGCACCGTTTGCCCTGCACCCCTACACGCCCGAAGCCCTTCCACAGCCAGTACCTTTGGACGACACACATCCCCGGCCGCTTTCTACCCAGCCCACCCGTCACCCTAAAACGTGCTGAAACCCGTTCTCCCTCCCCCGGAGAACGACACTCCATACGGAACTGGGCCCATACCGGTGCGTAGACAGTGTAAGGTATCCGCTTGTGTGCGTTTTGGGTGCGCATATTTCCACGAACAGGTAGATGCACAAGGACTCCCTCTACGGCGCCCCGGCGACGCATTAATCCCCCGATCGCGAACATTAATTTCCACGATCACCCGGCCCACCCGGAAGGATCCGGAAAAAGAAGGTGTTGGTGGCAACCAGAAAATCGCCAATCGAGATCCGGCAACAGGTGAATCAGTGTCCATGCTAGTCAATCGGCAGTGTAACGCGTACGCGGGCGGGCCCGAAACAAAAATCCGGAAATCCCATCGCAACGAAAAACTCACCTAGTAACAACATAAAAGTTCAAGCCCGGACCCCCGCCCAACACCCCAACCAGCCGGATTCCAGCTGCATAAACGTCGCCTCTCCGGAAATACCAACCTCGTCGAAATACAGATAAGTCCCCACCACACACCCAAAAACTGATACCAATGACTATATACAACTTCAAATTAAAATTCAATAATAATAATTAATAATAAATAAAAAAATAAAAAGAAAATAATAATAATAATAATAATAAGAAGAATAATAAAACGAATAAAATAAGCACAAAAAAGAATAAAAATAATCTTTTTAAGAATAATTAATAATAACAAAAAAGTGACACACACACGGGCAAACTGCAAATATTTTTATCATATCCCTAGAATATACCATACTTTTATTTTATATTAAATTAACACAACCTATCCCACTACATTATCTATTCATATTTATATTTTATATTTATTCACTTTTATTTATACTTATATTTATTTATTTTTTTTCTCATATCTATTCATATTTATAAAAAAAATTTTTTTTTGCCATATTATTTATATCTATTTATACTCCATATATTTATTTACATCGCCACGCATTTATGTTTTAGGTAAACTCATACTCACTCCTATACTTTTAAACATTCTTCACCACATTGATATTTAGGAAAATACACTTCCAAAAATCCCCCCCAACCCAACAATATGCCCACCCCAAGAAACCCCTCCTCCCCTCCCCCACCCAAAAAACCATTCTCTCCTGGAATATCAGAAGTCTCAAACAAAACAAACCAGAACTAATCTCACTAGTCTTCAAACACCAACCCTTAATCATAGCCCTCCAAGAAACCCTATGCACACACGATAAACTCGCCACCCACCCTACCCCATCTCCCTTCCTCCCTGCCCCAAAACCCCACTTGTCCCACCAAAAACCCCCCCACCCCAAATAACCCCCACAACAACGGACCAACAAACCAACCGACCACACCAATCCGCCCTCCCTCCAAAAACAATTACCCAAAGCATTTTAAAACAGACTGTTTGACTTCACCGTCCAGTCACCAAAAATGCATCTCCAAAACGCCACCCACCCTACCCACTCCCACTCCCTCCCTGCCCCAAAACCCCCCTTATCCCACCAAAAACCCCCCACCCCAAATAACCCCCACAACAACGGACCAACAAACCAACCGACCAAACCAATCCGCCCTCCCTCCAAAAACAATTACCCAAAGCATTTTAAAACAGACTGTTTGACTTCAGCGTCCAGTCACCAAAAATGCATCTCCAAAACGCCACCCACCCTACCCATTCCCCCTCCCTCCCTGCCCCAAAACCCCCCTTATCCCACCAAAAACCCCCCACCCCAAATAACCCCCACAACAACGGACCAACAAACCAACCGACCAAACCAATCCACCCTCCCTCCAAACACAATTACCTAAAACATTTTAAAACAGACTGTATGACTTCACCGCCCAGTCACTAAAAATGCATCCCCAAAACACCTCCCACCAAACCCCATCTTCCCAAAGAAATCCCCAGTGAAACCCACACACGTCAAAGACTTCATCCGCCAAACTCCCCACCCTAAGTCCGATCACAAACAAATCATAAAGTAAATCACCCCAGTATACTAACGCTCCAAGGCCCTTAGCAGGGCAAAGGATGCACTAACACAAAAAACAAAACCTCCAAGTCAAAGTCAGCAAGCTCTCCCAGAGCCAGCACCTTTGATCTCCACATCCCCACTGCATTCACAGAAGACCGAGGCCCCCAGCCCAAAGTCTCTAGAATGTCCCACCCTCCCGGCAGAGGCGAAAGGGCCGAAAGGCCTAAAGACTCTTTAAACATTCAAACAAACAAACAAACCGGAGTAAGGGCGCTCCCTCCATACCGTTTACCGGTATAACCCGAACAAAAAAGTCACTCACATTTTCCATACTGAGATGAAATATCTGAGCGCCGATTCGTTTCTCACCAAAGGCCAGAAAGAAAGCGCAACACCGAACAACTTTTTTGTCTCTGTCACGCTAATGTAGCATCCAGTCCGGCACTCCAACGTCAAACTGTTAGAAACTCTTAGTTTCATGCAGGAACACAGAACGAACGACGCAAGCAAATCGACGAAGCATCATCGGTGTAAAAATAGTGTTTAATTGTGAATTCTAAGCTGTTGCTTATTTCGGTAAGTAAATTTAAGCATCGGGAAGCATTTCTCGATAAGTATTTACTTCTAAATAGTGAAAGTGCACCGCGTCTGTTTCCATTTTCAGCTGACCATTAGAAGCGTACGGGACAATGTCGATAGGGCGGATGATACAGGATACATGGAATACAGGATTCACGGATGGATACACTCCCCAGTGAACAATTTTGAGTTCCCCGGCGTTTTCTCAGTATGGAGCATCGAGTCGCCAACGAGTCGCCAACGAGTCGCATTCGAGTCGCTGGAGTATTTCGTTCACGTAGGCTTCCATACTGAGAAGGGCTAGTTACTCGATGGCAGATTTTGGCGACTCGATTTTTTTTCCCGAACCTGCCCCTTGTCTCCCTCTCTCCTGTGTGTCCCCTCTCTTTCTTCGTTTTCTTTCTCCCAATTCCCCCTAGCCAAAATAACACACGGTTGGTTTGGTTTCGAAGCGTATATTTTCTCTCTTTTTTCGGTTCGCGTACACTCTTCACACTTCACTATAGCGGTCGTAGCAATTTGGTGCGTCGACAATATCACTTGTTGTTGACGCCGTAGACACGTTGAAAAATGTTTTGCATCCCTGTTGAACATCTGAAACGAGCAAAGCGAAAACATTTCAACATTATTTGATTGTCACTGAATACTGTCCACTAAACTTACCTGGATTATTTCTATCAGGATCACACACGATGGAACGAAGAACACTTGCGCTTGACTGGAGCAAAATCGACTACCCGATCTCTCTCGGACTTATAATTTTTACTCGATCTCGCTGTCTCTTTTTTTGTATTTCTCTTCCTTTCGCTCGTCTGTTCGTCTTCGCGTTCGCATGGCCCCTCGGCTCTGAAACCCTACCCTCCCTGTAAATGAAACCACCAAGCTAGCGCGTGAAACTCCCCCTCTCCCTCCTTTCCTCCCCTTCCCTCCGGTGCTACCTACGAGCTCGCCCCGATGAGCCGGCCCGCTCGTTGCAGTGAACGTCGCGCTCGCCCTCTCTCGTCCTCGTCGCAGGCAGAGGGGCGTTCGATCTCACTCGCCTCAGCCTTCCTCCGCCGCGTCGCAGGCAGAGGGGGTGGCTCGGGCTCTCAAAATTGTTCACTGGGTCTACGTACACGCAGAGATAAGTGAAAAGTGCATGTACATGGTGGAATAGTGAAACAATTGTGAAAATATTGTAATTGGTGGTTATGAAAGTTATGTTTCTTTCGATGTGAAACGTTGATCGAAACGCACGGTTCGGCTGTTAGGACAAGACTGATTTATTTCCTTACATTTTGTTCCTGATTTTCCTATTTCTATGTAGAGGTTTATCTTATCTATTGGGAACGAAGGACGCGTTGTTGGTGATGACTGATGCTCTGCCGGATGAATCATGTCGGTACCTGTTGGTGTCACGTGGTGTACCCGATGGTGTTGACTCAGAGAACTGGACTGCGTTTGCTGTATCGCCGTTATCAGCAGTTGTTCGTCATCGTCGCTATTGGTTTCGTTGTAACTGGTGCGGCAAGCGTGAACTTGGAGAACTTGCCGTAACTCCTCCCCTCTTAGATTCTTTGTCCGCAAAGATAACGTGGTTTGAAAGTAGCCATTGGTTTTGCCTCTGTGCTGCTATTCTCTTCGGGTGTTTGAGGCGTTATGTTTACTTGAACATGAAGCAACTGTACGCTGTGTCTTACTTTGTTATTATTTTTCCAAATTATTATTTTTCAAATTGTTTTTATGGTGTTTCGTGTTTTTTTTCGTCCCCGAAAGTTACTTTATTATCTAGTTGGACGAAATGTTTTTTTTTTAAATTGCCTTATGTTTAGGCTTAATTATTTTATCTTTGAAGAAAACCTGCTTTCCTATCGGCAGTTCTGGAGGAACAGTTCGGTTTTGGTTACTTTTAGACTCATTTTGTTTTATTTGAGCTTCTTTTAATTTTACCAATATTTCGTCGTACGTTTTCAATCGTATTTCTTCCGGGATATCTAGGTCTATCTCGCTATTCGAGGTTACTCTTCTTCCGAACAATATCTCAGGGTATCCTTCTAGAGCGTTTGCGTTTGCGTCAGAGTATCCTTCTAGGGAGTTTGCGAAGCGTTTGGGTTGCGGATCGTATGTTTGAGAATGCCCCGTTGCCTTTCTGCCGATCGTGTTGGAACGATTTCCAAATTGAGTGTTGTGTGTACGTGTGGTGCTAGTGTCCATAGGTTCGTGCTGTGGTTGGATTTCTTGCCTCCTAGATTCTGGACGTGTATTGTTTGGGGAATGATTCGTTCTCATAGGAATGTTTTGATTTGGATTTCCGTTCTGACCTCTAACATTGACTGGACGTTGGAACAGATTGTTATGTGGGGTGGGCGGTTTACGTTGTGGTTGTATATTTCTAGGGGTATTTCTAATACTCATGTTAGAATACTCCGTGCGCTGAACTCTGTCCCCGCTTGTGTTGGTCAACGTTTCCAGTCAGCCGATCGCTGCAAACGCCGCCCGAGCACCCAACACTAACACTGCTGACACTAACTGACGACACTACTTACTGACGTCGCTTTAATCTACACTATCACCATGACCGACGCCACTGATAGCACTACTACGAAGTCCTGTTCTGCGTGCCGGCGGTCCCTCGAATCAGACGATGGCGTCTACCACTGCGCCGGTTTCTGTGATGAAGCGTTCCACGGAAAGTGTCTCGGTCTGCCGCAGACATGCCGCAAGGAGCTGTTGCGCAACCCGCAACTCCTGTGGGTTTGCCCGGGATGCTCGGTCATGCTGGGGGACGGCGCCATGAGGATGAAGAGTGTTGTGCTGTCTGGGTTGGACCCCATGTTTGATCGGATGAGAAGCGACATTCTGGCGGAGTTCGATCGCCGCTTTTCTCGTCTGATAGAGTTGTCTCGCTCACCTATCGCCGTCGCTGATCGCCCTACGGCTGCGCCGCATCCTGGTACGACAACTGGCATCTCCTACGCTGCTGTGACCAAGGAACGCACCTTGCCTGACCACCACCACGAAGCCACTGCAGCTGCACTTAACCCACCACTCGTCGTCGGTACCGCGCCGAAGGTACTAGTCAAAACTGTCCCCGCACACCAACCTAAGTTTTGGCTCTTCTTCTCCCGCCTGTCCACTGACACTACCGATGAGCAGATGTCGGATATGATATGTCAATGTCTTGGTGTCACGGACGCTACCATCAGGAGGCTGCTGGCGAAGGACAGAGACGTCGCGTCCGTTTCTTTCCTGTCCTTCAAGGTTGGTTTGCCCTTGGCCTTGAGGGAAAAGGCACTTGACCAGGCGACTTGGCCGATTGGTGTCAGCTTCCGGGAGTTCGTCGATAAGCCCCGGCTCAACAGACCTGTGACCGGGCTGACATCATCTCCCGTACCGGTTCTGATGAATTATACTGACCTGAGCTTGATTGCAAGGGAAGCGACGCCCCCCCGACTCTCGGCCGTGGCTCTTCGTTTCGGAAATCGTTCGTTCGATTCTCCCACCAATCGTTGCAAGAGGCCCCGTCCGGACAGCGCCGCAAATTCGACTGAGGATAGAAATGTCTGACTGGCCAGCGACTACAACCTCAACATTTATTATCAAAATGTCCGTGGTATTCGTTCGAAGCTCGACGACCTCCGTTTATCCATCGCTGAAAACGACTACGACATCATTGTTCTTACGGAAACCTGGCTCGACCCGAATATACCCTCGGGACTGTTTGTTTCGAGCACCTATACCGTGTTTCGCTGCGATCGGAACTCACTCAACAGCGCCTGTATGCGTGGCGGTGGTGTTCTTATTGCCGTCGCATCATCACTCATCGCGAGTGAAATTCAAACACGCATCACGTCACTCGAGCAGCTGTGGACCAGGATTCAAATTGGCGGTTTGAATCTCATCATTGGGGCTGCCTACCTACCGCCTGTACTGTGCACCTCTACCGCGGTGCTCAATGACCTAAGTGCGTCTATCTGCGAAGTCCTAGCGCTTTCGAATTTGGAGGATCTGTTCCTCATAATTGGTGATTTTAATCAGCCCTCTGGCTCGCTCGGCTTCAGAAATCACCAGTTCCGGGATCTCTTAAGCCTCCACGGACTGTCGCAGAAAAATGGCATTTACAATGCCAACGGTCGCACTTTGGATCTTGTCCTTGTCAACGAGGCACTGGATAGCGCTGCGCACGTTAGCGAGCCACCGTTGGCGCTTCTTCCGTGCGATGCTCACCATCCTGCTCTGCTTGTGGATCTCGCTTGGTCAGCTAACAAGCGTGTAAGCAACCCATGCTGTAGTAAGCGTCCGCGCCTTGATTTTAAACGCGCGGATATGGCAAAAATCGAACAAGAAATAGCGAATATTGACCTCGAATCCATCCGTGACCAGCATGTGGATACGGCGGTTGCGTATTTCACGGAGCGTTTGAGTGCCCTCATCAAGAACAATACCCCACCGGTCAGACCTATTCGCTGCCCGGCCTGGTCCGATTCACGTTTGAAAACCCTGAAACGATGGAAAAAAAGAGCACTTCGCCGCTATAATGTTAGCAACACCGATGACGCAAGGATTGAATTCATCGCGGCCAGCTCCCGGTACCGACAATACAATCGATTTAAGTACAGAGCACACATCTCCTCTGTCCAACAGAGGATAATGTCGAATCCTCGTTGCTTCTGGAACCTGGTAAACGCTCGACGAGACGCCTCTACTGCGCTTCCCAGCAACATCCACTACATGAACACTGTTGCTGATAGTGTGGCTGAGTCCTGTGAGTTGTTTGCGAATAGGTTCGCTTCTTCTTTTGTCCCGTCACGAGACGATGCGTTGCGGGTTGCTGATGCTATCCGGGACACTTCCGCAGATGTCATGGACTTTAGTGTCTTTGAGGTGCAGCCACAAATGGTACTTGATGCCATCTGTAAATTGAAGCAATCGTTCAGCCCGGGTCCTGATGGAATACCGGTCTTCATACTAAAAAGTTGTAGCAGTGCTCTTTCACCTTTACTCTCGCGCCTGTTTAACTTATCTCTGCAATCTGGCAGATACCCGTCAGCTTGGAAGATTTCTTGGATGACTCCCATTCCTAAAAAAGGTGATTTAAATGATGCGGCGAATTACCGTGGGATCTCCTCGGCCTGTGCTTGCGCTAAAGTCTTCGAGCTCATCGTTCATGAAGCATTACTACGCTGCATTAAACATATCATCTCACCGCTCCAACATGGTTTCGTACCAAGCCGCTCTACCACCACGATTCTCATGGAGTATTGCAGTTACATCCGGCGTAATTTGGACAACGGCTGCCAGGTTGACGCCATCTACACCGACTTCAAGGCCGCCTTTGACACTGTCCCCCATGATATATTGTTAGCAAAACTGTCAAAAATGGGTTGCACATCACTAATGGTTTGCTGGTTTCGTTCGTATCTAGTTAATCGGTGTTATCGTGTAAGATTTAAGGATCTGCTGTCTCGTCCGTTTGTAGGAACTTCAGGAGTGCCGCAAGGCAGCATTTTAGGTCCTTTGCTGTTTAATTTATATCTTAATGACTTGATGTCAGTAGCCTCGTCGTGTCATCTTTTATGTTATGCGGACGACGTTAGACTATACAGTAGTATTAGGCATCAAAATGACTGTGACGTTTTACAAATTG
This sequence comes from Anopheles bellator, assembly GCF_943735745.2. Classification (NCBI taxonomy): domain Eukaryota; kingdom Metazoa; phylum Arthropoda; class Insecta; order Diptera; family Culicidae; genus Anopheles; species Anopheles bellator. Next base: position 232,091 of record NW_026684282.1, on the reverse strand, counting down.
AACTGAATAGGGTTTTGGCATGGTGTTGTCGAAACGGACTCTCGCTCTGCATTCCGAAATGCCAAACAATTAGTTTTAGTCGATCACGGACCCCCATTCTAAAAACATATATGTTAGGCGATAATGCTATTGTAAGGGTGAATCAAGTTAGGGATCTCGGTATTATTCTTGACGACAAACTTACATTTAACGACCACTTAGATTCCCTCATTTCTAGATCTTATCGATTATTAGGGCTAGTAGTCCGTATGACCCGCGACTTCCGTGATCCGGTCTGCCTCAAATCTGTGTACTGTAGTATCGTCCGTTCGGTCCTTGAGTATGCCTGTGTTGTTTGGAGTCCTTATCTTGACACACACATGTCCCGCCTCGAACGCATTCAGCGCAGCTTCACCCGCTACGCCATTCTCCGTCTACCGTGGTATACTAGAGACTCCATCCCTAGTTATAACACGCGCTGTCTGCTGTTGGGCCTCGAACCACTCTGTTCCAGGCGGGCTGTTGCACAGTGCTGTTTCGTCGCTGGACTACTGAACAATTCTATTGATTCGCCATCGCTTTTATGTCAACTTGACCTGTCTGTCCCGACTCGCTCCTTGCGCTCTACTTCTAACCTCCAAGTCGCGTTTCGGAGAACTCGCTCGGGTATGTTTGAACCTTTAGACTTCGCTATCAGACAGTTTAATGCCAACTTCAAATATTTTGATTATAACTATTCAGTGTCCAGCCTCCGACAACGCCTCCGCTTATCCGTGATTGACATTTGTAGGGCTTAGTGTAAGGAAAATGTTTGTTATTTGTTTTTAAGTTAACGTTAAGTTGCTTGATTAAGCATTATGCTCGTCAAGCGTGTTACGGATAATAAATAAATAAATAAATAAATAAATACTCTAAACAATAGTGGTACGCTTGAGCCAAATTTGTTGGTTTGTAATTCTTACAAAACATAGATAGGGGCTCTCCTAGACCTCGAATGAAAGTGTCCAAAGCTATCATACTGTAAAGTTTAATGATGGCTGACTCATGGCCATGCCACTGCACGTCCATTCGTATAACGGAACCTATTAAAGATCTTTCGATTTCAGTTATCTTTGCATAATAACTTTCTATCGTTTCGAATGAGCCTTTTTTCATAGATTTCAGCTCATTATCGAGAGTCATAAGATCTCTCTTATCAGAATAGTAAAGCGAAAGTGCGTCTTTGATGTCTTTCCACACAAGAGGGGTGTTGTTGGAGTCCAATATGTCTCCGGCTTCACCTCTTATTTTATTTCGGACTGCGCGAATTATGAAAAAATACTCAACAGTTTCAGTCCCGTCACTGAATAACTGTAGGACGTTGTCGACGTCCTCCATCCAACGCGCAAGTTGCCGTGGATTTCCCGAGTATGTCGGGATTTCTGAAACCACTTGGGGAATCTTTCCCCGCTCCATGAAAGGGGTGTTTGGGTTCATGGTGTATGTCATTTTAATCTGCACTTTTTCTTTTAAAGTTTTTTTTTATGTTAGTCCGCGGTTTTTAATTTCGGATTAGTGTTTTGGTTACGGGTGCACCCTGGTGCTCCGGCCGTGACACTCTTAATTAGTAGTGGTTTATTATTTTTGGGACGCTATCGGCTCCGGCGTCTTTTTATAATTTCACTTTTACTTAGTACTTACAGGAGCGGAAGGGTAATCATTCCGTTGGGGGCAGCCAATTTAACTCCGATGACCCTGGGACGATCACACTCAGTGCAATAGCGGGAACAGCGCTGACGTCCAAAGTTCCTGGTTGTGAGTCTGCCTTTCCAGATTTCCGTGGGTGCTTCGGGTAAGGGTTGTTCCGGATGTCGCAGCGCACCTTTTCGCCGTGCCAGAAGACGCAAATCAGCTGATTAACAATTGATGGCTCTAGGTCCGGTACTCCTGGTTCGCTGGGAGGCTGAAGATGGCTTTGCTCTTAGAAGCTTATACGGTTACTGCTGTCACGGGAACTCCGATTCGGGCGCCAGTTATGTTTCTTTCGATGTGAAACGTTGATCGAAACGCACGGTTCGGCTGTTAGGACAAGACTGATTTATTTCCTTACATTTTGTTCCTGATTTTCCTATTTCTATGTAGAGGTTTATCTTATCTATTGGGAACGAAGGACGCGTTGTTGGTGATGACTGATGCTCTGCCGGATGAATCATGTCGGTACCTGTTGGTGTCACGTGGTGTACCCGTTGGTGTTGACTCAGAGAACTGGACTGCGTTTGCTGTATCGCCGTTATCAGCAGTTGTTCGTCATCGTCGCTATTGGTTTCGTTGTAACTGGTGCGGCAAGCGTGAACTTGGAGAACTTGCCGTAACTTGAATAAATGCAACACTTTGTTTACAACAGCAGAACGATTTGACAGTTCATTGAGAGGGTGTATGGGATGAGGGGAAGAAAGAATAAAAATGTAGGGGAAAACACTCACGGCGCCCATACGATTTTTAACGTTACAAGGTCCAGGATAGCGGTATAAGGCGCTCACTCGCATACAGTTTACCGGTACAATTTGCACAGAACTCCTTTACTCCGGTAAAACCGCCATACTGAGAGGGGGCATCTCACGAGTCGAAATCCGCGGCTAGAAAAATGAAAAATTGAGCGATTTTTTTGTTCGGGAAGGATCACAGAACTCATTTACTCCGGTAAAACCGCCATACTGAGAGGGGGCATCTCACGAGTCGAAATCCGTGGCTAGAAAAATGAAAAATTGAGCGATTTTTTTCCCAGTGAACAATTTTGAGTTCCCCGGCGTTTTCTCAGTATGGAGCATCGAGTCGCCGACGAGTCGCATTCGAGTCGCATTCGAGTCGCTGGAGTATTTCGGTCATATAGGCTCCCGTACTGAGAAGGCCTAGTTACTCGATGGCAGATTTTGGCGACTCGATTTTTTTTCCCGAACCTGCCCCTTGTCTCCCTCTCTCCTGTGTGTCCCCTCTCTTTCTTCGTTTCCAATTCTTTCTCTCCCGTATTTTCTTTCTCTCCGAAATAAAATATCTCGCGTTTTTGGTAGGCTTCGAAAGGTATATTCTCTCTCTCTTGTTTTTGGTTTCGCCTTTTCACTCTTCCCTATCTATTCGTGCATTCGTGCGGCGATGCGTTTTCGAGGGTGGCGTCGCCAAAAAATATGTTTTGTTTCGGTCGCGTACATGGGCTCGAGCCGGATTTATTTTCCATGCGTCATTTGGTCCGTAATCTTCAATGAAATAAAGGAGAGGAACAATGTTAGTGTTACATTTGTAGCATTGCAATCCTGTCACTTTAACTTACCTTTTCCACAAATGTGACGAGTCGTCTGAAACGAGCAAAGCGAAAAATTATGTGGTTGTCACTGAATACTGTCCAATAAACTTACCTGGACAGACTTTACACTTGGCACTTGATACCTTACACTTGGCACTTAGAAAAACAGAGGCACAGGTTTCGTCCCGATTCGCTCAAGTCAACAAAGACAAGACTGTCGGACCCTCGGAACTTCGGGACTTTGCGCCGATCTCGCTGTCTCTGTTATTTCTATTCCTTTTTCTTTCTCTCCAACGTTCGTCTTCCACCAGCAAACTCACGGCGATTTCAAAACTCACGGGGATTCCTTCCGTTCTTTCCCCGGCAACCAACGAACGCGTCTCATGCTCACTTCGTACGCTGCGAGATCGCCCTTCCTCGGCCTCGTCGCAGGCAGAGGGGCGTTCGATCTCACTCGCCTCAGCCTTCCTCCGCCGCGTCGCAGGCAGAGGGGGTGGCTCGGGCTCTCAAAATTGTTCACTGGGCACTCCATAGACCTCGGATCACTACCATTTCACTATGGAAGCTCTTAGGGAAAAAATACTCCAAGTAGCCTTTCAGTAGCCGTTCAGCAACCGATGAGCAGTCGAATATCCATAGTGAAAAGTGTAGCTGGCATCAGTTGCCCTATCGACCATGTTCGGTCGACAGCGGTATATAGATTAAGCAACATAGCCCTTCGCCTAACCCTTTTATAGACTTATGAGGAATCGAGTGTGTGCTCCTCGTGGAGTACGCCAGGACCTCATAAAGGTATAAATATAAACGGAAAATTGAATAAAGGACAGTCACAAAATAGACACCAAACATCAAACACGTGTGTCATCAGTTCATGGCCGGCGACATAGCCGGGCCAGGTAAAAACTTAAAGAAAGAAAGAAATATACATCACAGAAGGGCGAAATTGTTCACTGGATAAAAAAAGACACTTTTTGTCTCCATACTGAGATGAAATATCTTACGCGGGCTGTTTTCTTGGCAAAGGCCGGGAAGAGAGAGCAACAGCAAGAAACTTTTTTGTCTCGTTCCTGCATAATAACAGGAACCCAAGGAGCCACGAGCTTTCGGATCGTCGGCGCGCTGACGACGCACAGTGGGGAATTTGTATGGTAAAGGCGGACATATTTGTTTTTAGGAAGAATCTATGGACTGTATTCAACGTTCTTGTTTTATTTGCATGTGTTTTGATTAAATTCAACTTTTTATGTGTAACACACGCGTTCAAGTGTATTAAAAAAGCTTTTCTCGTTTTTAAAGGGTTTTAAACGCCTTAAGTATGCAATCTGCATTACACCAAAAAAAATTTAAAGCACTATTGTAAAAGTAAATATCGAATTTGTACTACAATTTCTGCTTCTGCAAATCGAATGCCTTGTGGGTTTATAAAAGGATGTGAAATGACCAAGGAGTTTTACCCACTCCGTTCGTGGGAATTTTGAAGCAAGTAAATATTACCATCCGAAGTATGCAACCCATGAACTTTTTGTTAAACGTTTGATAGAATACTTATTAGTCTTCATCCAAGTTAGTTAGTTTTGTCTTCATTAGTTATGTCTTCATCCAATGTTAAATCGGTATTATCTACTTGGTTAAATACATGATCAATCGTAATATCGTCATTAATGTTTTCTTCCATGATAAAAAAATCGTTAACTACATCAGGAAAACCAAGCTTATGTTTTTTTTGCTGCCCATAACCCAATGAAAAAGAACTAATTTTTGGATCACTGCTATTGTTACGAATTAACTAGAGGCTTTTACTAATGTTCAAATTAACACGCGGATCGGCACGTAATTAACACGGTGTATTTGAGTACTTCAAGTACTTATTGATCTTTATTCAACTTCGGATCGGACCGGTTAAAAAGAAGAACCGTATCCTCTTGCGGTTAATCGACCTCTGCCTCACTCGATCGCGCGCGTCCCAGCCCGCTGTCGTGATCCCGAACAAAAAAGTCACTCATATTTTCTATAGTGAGACGAAATATCTGAGCGCCGATTCGTTTCTCATCAAAGGCCAGAAAGAAAGCGCAACACCGAACAACTTTTTTGTCTCTGTCACGCTCATGTAGCATCCAGTCCGGCACTCCAACATCAAACTGTTCGAACCTTTTAGTTTCATACAAAACGTACGACGCACGACGCAAGCAATTCAACGAGGTAAAAATATTGGTGTAAAAATAATGTTTAATAGCGAATTCTAAGCTGTTGCTTATTTCGGTAAGTAAATTTAAGCATCGGGAAGCATTTCTCGATAAGTATTTACTTCTAAATAGTGAAAGTGCACCGCGTTTGTTTCCATTTTCAGCTGACCATTACAAGCGTACGGGACAATGTCGATAGGGCGGATGATACAGGATACATGGAATACAGGATTCACGGATGGATACACTCTACGTACACGCAGATGAAAAAAGATAAGTGAAAAGTGCATGTACATGGTGGAATAGTGAAACAATTGTGAAAATATTGTAATTGGTGGTTATGAATAAATGCAACACTTTGTTTACAACATCAGAACGATTTGACAATTCATTGAGAGTATGGCGGTGAGAGGTGTATGGAATGAGAGGAGGAGAGAATAACAAAATAGGGGGAAACGCTCACGGCGCCCATACGATTTCTTCCGCTATAAGCTTCAGGATTCCGCTATAAGGCACTCCCTCGCATACAGTCTTCCGCTATTATTTGCACAGAACTCAGCTTATAGCGGTAAAACCGCCATACTGAGAGGGGGCATCTCACGAGTCGAAATCCGCGGCTAGAAAAATGAAAAATTGAGCGATTTTTTTGTTCGGGATCCGGCGGCACTCACGTCGGTTGAGTGTTCGCCCTGGCACGGGCGAGTGCGAGCCGCCGGCTCTCTTCGCCTGCCACAGCGAGCTGTCACATGCATCGCCCGGCGTCGGCCGTTGCGAAAGAATATTCGCAACATTCTCCCCACCGGTAGTCACTATTTACAGTGGCCTACCCTCCTCTCGCCGACGTCGAGTTCCGCGATGTTCACCGCCGGTCGCTCCACGACTCCGGTGGCGGTTCGGATAGTGGCCCGCCGTACCTGACCGTCCGCCGCGAGGACCGTCTTAATCACGCGGCCCCGCGGCCAGGAGTTGCGTGGGCTGTTCGGGTCCGCTATCAGAACCAGGTCTCCTTCCTGGATCGTTGGCGTTGCTCGGTGCCATTTTGTTCTTTTGGTCAACGTCGGCAAGTACTCCGACACCCATCTCCGCCAGAAAATCTCTGCGAACGCCTGTGCCGACTGCCAGGATCGGCGCAGCGTAGTCGGCGAATTGTCGAAGGGTGTAGGCGGCTTGATCCCACTCGAGCTTCCTAGGATGAAGTGGTTGGGTGTGAGTGGGCTCTCTGCGTCGTCATCGAACGGGATCTCAGTGAGCGGGCGGGAGTTCACTATCGGCTCGACCTCCATTAGCCTCGCCCGAAGTAGTTCATCGGTTGGGTGGGGCGGCAGGGTGAACGTGGCTAGTACCTTTTTGATGGACTGCACGAGTCTTTCCCACGAGCCTCCGAAGTGAGGCGCAGCTGGCGGATTAAAGCTCCACTTCGTTCCCGGTCCCGTGATCTTTTCGCCGATCTGCTCCGTGTCTATGCTCTTGAGGGCTTCTCGGAGCACTCGGGACGCGCCGACAAAGTTCGTACCACGGTCGCTGACGAATTCAAGCGGCACGCCTTTCCGCGTGGTGAAGTTCCGTATCGCCAGTATGCAGGACCCGGTGGTCAAACTGTGGGCTATTTCAATATGGATCCCGCGCGTCGTCAGGCAAACGAAGAGGACTCCCCACCGTTTCTCGACACGCCTGCCCACCGCCACGCTCATTGGCCCGAAATAGTCAATTCCTGTGTAGGAAAAGGGGGGCTGAAAGGCCGCCAGTCGTTGTGGAGGCAGGTTTCCCATGGCCGGATGCAGTGGTTTGGCGCCATAGATCTTGCAGTGTTGGCACCGACGCCGTACAGTGTTATAGACGATCCGTAGACGGGGTACGTGGTACTTCTGCCGTATCTCATTAAGGGCTGTCTGGTGGTTGGCATGGCGGTATTGTCGATGGTAACTGTCGACGAGGAGTTCCGTGGCATAATGGTTACGGGGCATGATCACAGGTCGTTTCGTGTCGGCGCTCGCCCACATGCATCGGTCAATCCTCCCCCGCATCCGTAGTACTCCGTACTCATCTATTTCGGGGCTGAGGGCGTACAGAGCGCTGCCTTTGTGGGTTCGGCGTTTCCAGGGGTGCCCCTCGGGTTGACTTCGTAGTTCGTGAATTTCTCGGCCATACGCGTCCTGCTGGGCTTGACGATATATAGCGTTCTCCGCCATCTGCAACTCTTGTTGGGTAAGAGGGCCCGTCGATTTGGTTGCCCGGTTACTTCCTCGGGTGTTTTGGATGAACCTAAGAGCGTACCCGACCGCTCGCATTAGCCGTTTCCAGTTGGAGAACCTGGCCACGTCCACGATCGCGGTAGTTATACCATGTTGGAGGAGTACGTGGCGTATCTCCTCTTCCGTTTCTCCGTGGTGTACTGGTGTGATCGGCCACTCGCTTTCTGGTTGCCACAGGAACTCCGGTCCTCTAAACCATCGCGTTTTCGGTTTCAGTTCCGGCGGTACGCTCCACTTGGTCCCCTCATCCGCCACGTTGAGTTTCGTGGGGAGCCAGTTCCACTCAGTTACGTCCGTTGATTCGAGGATTTCACTGACCCTATGCGCGACGAACTGACTATAGCGGCGATGGTCGGATTTTAGCCAGCAAACCACTGTGCGGGAGTCAGTCCAGTACACCTTGCGGTAGATGTGTAGGCGGTGGGACTTCACGATGGCTTGGGCTAAGCGCGTGCCAAGTACCGCGGCTTGTAGCTCCAGGCGCGGTATCGAGGTGAATTGCAGTGGAGCCACTCTCGTCTTTGAGCCCACAAGGGCACATTCAATCACCGCGCCTTCCTCAAACCTAAGGTATGCTACAGCGGCGGCCCCGTTCTCGCTAGCGTCGCAGAATGCATGAAGACTTATTCTGGTGGAGCTTCGGGCCGTTGTCGCTCGTCGATAGCACCTCGGCACTCTAACATGTTGGACACACGGGAGCACCGCCAGCCATGCTTCCCATTTTGCGGTTAACACTCCAGTGATCTCCTCGTCCCAGTCGCATCCCGCGCGCCATATTTCCTGCAGCAGTACTTTCAAGAACATTAGGAAATTGCCGATCAGTCCCATCGGGTCATAGATCGACATCATGATCCTAAGGATCGATCTCTTTGACGGCCGGATCGTCTGCGGGTCATACCTCGGGTTAACCTTAAAGGTGAACTCGTCAAGATCGGTGTCCCACCACATGCCCAGCACTTTTTCCGTAGTCAACTCGACGTTGTTGAGCAGTTCCTTTTTCTCCGTGTTCCCGCTGTTAAGGTGGGACTTCACTATGGGCGAGTTGGATAACCAGTTACGGATCTCAAACCCGCCGCGGGCGTGGATGTAACGCACTTCCTCAGCCAATGTTATCGCCTCTTCTGCGGTTTCGACGCTCGATAGCATGTCGTCGACATAGTGTTCGTGTTTTATGGCCTCGACTGCTCTCTGGTATCGATCTTTGAACCTGTCGGCGTTGGCGTTTTTCACGTAGTGTGTCGTACTCGGTGAACACGCTGCGCCGAAGGTCATCACCGTGAGGATGTATTGTTGAGGATCGCTTCTCTCTTTCCCGTCGTCCCAGAAAAACATCTGGCTACGCTGGTCCCGCGGGTGCATGCTCACTTGGAAGAACATCTCCCGGATGTCCCCCGTAACACCCACCTTGTACTCCCGGAACTTGTATAATACACCTAGTAGGCCTTCTAGCTGGTCGGGTCCGGCGAGTAGGAACAGGTTGAGGCTCACTCCGTTCACTCGAGCGGCGGCGTCGAAGACAACGCGAACCTTCGACGGTTTGTTTGGGTTCACCACCGGGAATATTGGCAGGAACCAGTCGCGCGGGTGACGTTCGGCCTGTTCCGCCATCGTCGCTTTCCTTATGTAACCCTTATTTTCATATTCCTTCATTGCGGATTGCATCGCCGCGGCCAATCCCGGGTTTTTCCTGAGCTTCGAGAGGAGACATCCGTGCCGCCTGAGGGCCATTGCCCGGCTGTCGGGGAGCACTACGTCGTCGGATTTCCATAGTAATCCGGCTTCATAGCGACGTTCCTTCAAGCGCACCCCGGTCGCCAGTAGTTCCCAGGCTCTTTTCTCGTTCGCCGACCGTGGTGTCGTCGCGGGCCGGTACACTCCAAGTGAGTCCAGGGCAAAGTACTGCTTCAAGGCGGCATTCGCGGCGTCGTCTCGGTCTTTGCACTCACAGATGTGTACGTTCAGTGAGGCGTCTAGCGGTCCTCCGAATGGAGGCTGTGTTGGGCACGGTCCGTACAAGACCCATCCTAATCGGGTCTTTGCTGCTGCTGGCTCCTTGGCGGTACCCTCGACCGTCCTGAGCGGATGGGTTAAGTGGCAATTGTCGATTCCGATGATAATGCGGGGTTCGGCGTCCTTGTAGCCTGGGATGGGCAGTCCCTTCAGGTGTCGGTGCCGTTCCGCTAGCTTGGTGGGAGAGACGGATTGCGGTCGCAGCTGAACGGCGTTGATCGTGTGTACTGCCGGGATGGTGTACACTTTTGCATTCGGTTGCTGCCCGGATATTTGCAATGGCAGCACCCTCGACTCCTGCTCATAGCGCTGCTGGTTACCGGTCCATGTCACGCAGATCGGGAGTGGTCTTCCCATTAGGTCCAGCTCCTGGAGCAGGCCGTGGTCTAGGAATGTCGTCGACGATCCCTCATCCAGCAACGCAAACGTGCTGACTGTCTTTCCGCGTCCATAGAGAGTAACCGGAATGTACTTTAATAGCACGCCATCAGGCGGCGCGACGTGTGTAGTAGTGTCGGCAGGGAATTCGATGTGTTCGGTCGTCGGCTGGGAGGAGGCAGGTTGTTGCTCGGAGTGGAGCTACTTGTGGTGCCTCCGAGGGCACCCGTGCATCCCACATTGCACGGTCACCCGGCACCGTCCGTTATGTGTCTTCAGGCATGTCCTACAAATACGGCGTTGTTTTATTAGTTTCCATCGGGAATTTACCTCCATGGTCTGAAATTGATGGCAGCCCTCGAAGCCTACACACGTACCGCCGCAGGCCGGGCAGGGCCCATCGGGTGACGGCTGTGGGGTGTCTTGGGCCACGTGCACGTTCATCCGGGAGTACGCCGGTCCTCGCTGGCTCTTGCGTTGCGTGCTGGGTCCAGGTTGCACCGCTCTGGGAGGTCGTGGGTCATCTCGGTGTTCCGAGATCGCATTCGGCCTGAGCCCCAGACACGCGGCGCTGGTAAGCTCCTTCATCCATTCGTTGAAGGCTTGTAGGCTGTCCGACGGCTGCCTGCGTCGATGGTAAAACCAATCGAGCCTCATACGGGGGGGCAGTTTCCCCACCAGTTCGCTTAACAGCGATCCGCCTTGCAGATAAGCGCTCAGACCCGCCGCCCGGATCTCCGCGCAAAGGCCGCGCACAGCGTGCCCGTAATCTACCACCGCGTCAAAATCGTGTTCTTCGGGCGCCGGCATCCTCCTTATTTTCTCTACCAGGGAGTCAACCACCAACTCCGGCCGCCCAGAGCGCTCCGTCAGGATGTCGATGGCTTCAGCGACAGTGGAGGGATGCGTTAGGCAGCCCGACACGGCTTCTCTGGCCTTGCCTTTCAGGCATTGTTGCAGCCTCAGAAGGTTCTCGTCGTCGCTGAAGCCACACGTTGCAGTAGATCTGGTGAAGTTGGAGATGAAGAGGGACCAGTCGCTCGGGTCCCCGGAGAATGCCGGAAGCTCACGGCTCGTGCACTGGCGCGCGGACAGCTGGCTCTGATTTAGCAACGACCAGCCAGATGTGTAGTCGCGCGCCGTCGAGTGCGGGGCGTTGTCCTCGTAGCTCCGCCACGTCACGTGATCGTTGAAACGCTGGCGTGGTTCGTACGCCAGTCGACACTCGGCCAGTTGCCGACGCACGCTCTCCTCAACTTCTAGCAACCTGGCCTCAAGCTGTTGCGTTCGTAGTCCGTCCGTACTATTTTGCGCAGCGGCGCGCGTCGGGGATTCTCTGGCTAAGGCGGCGTTCTTGCCGGCGTCCAAAATGGCCGCCTCCTCCATCGCACCGAAGCCATGTGGCCGCGATCCTAGTGGCGCGGCGTTCCTTTTGGCGGCGTCCAAAATGGCTGCCTCTTCCATCGCACCGAGGCCATGTGGCCGCGATCGCCAACCGACGGAAGACGGCTGCGGCAGCACGGGTTGTCGGTCCTGAGGGCGATCGCTTCGAAACACGAGGTGCGGAGGCCTCGTCGTCGCCGTTTGCCGATGGTGCATCTCCTCTTCCTGGCGCACCGCTTGCTGATGACGAGGCTGACACAGCCAGCTCTCGTTCCCTGGGAGCCTATCGGGATCGGGTTGCTCCAACGGCCGATGACACAGCGGCACCCACGCGGCATCGTGGTGTGCGGACCGCTCGATCGGCGGCGTCATTGTCCCGGTCGACGCACGTTCGCCGGGGTCGTCGCTCCTAGCCGTCGAGCTGAACGGCGGGTCTGCATGATGGCGCTCTCCCGCATCGGCGTCCCAGGCCTCGCCGTTTCGGCTCATTCTACCGTGAGCTCGTGGCAACCCCGAACAAAAAAATCGCTCAATTTTTCATTTTTCTAGCCGCGGATTTCGACTCGTGAGATGCCCCCTCTCAGTATGGCGGTTTTACCGGAATAACTGAGTTCTGTGAAAATAATAGCGGAAGACTGTATGCGAGGGAGCGCCTTATAGCGGAATCCTGAAGCTTATAGCGGAAGAAATCGTATGGGCGCCGTGAATGTTTTCCCCTACATTTTTATTCTCTCTTCCCCTCATCCCATACACCCTCTCAATGAACTGTCAAATCGTTCTGCTGTTGTAAACAAAGTGTTGCATTTATTCAGTTTTTTACAACAACGATTTTTGAACAATTGTTTCACTTTTCTATATGGCACTGTTTTTTGGCAAATGTTTAGCACTGCGTTGTCGCTTTCGATATTCCGCTTGCATCGCCGTATCGTTCGCTCCATCGTAATCGTCCGCTGTGTTGTCGGCATTCAATAGCAGGATGACACTTTGTTCCATTTCATGGTCGGCTGAAAATGTAAACAAATGCGGTGCACTTTCACTATTTAGAAGTAAATACTTATCGAGAAATGCTTCCCGATGCTTAAATTTACTTACCGAAATAAGCAACAGCTTAGAATTCACTATTAAACATTATTTTTACACCAATATTTTTACCTCGTTGAATTGCTTGCGTCGTGCGTCGTACGTTTTGTATGAAACTAAAAGGTTCGAACAGTTTGACGTTGGAGTGCCGGACTGGATGCTACATGAGCGTGACAGAGACAAAAAAGTTGTTCGGTGTTGCGCTTTCTTTCTGGCCTTTGGTGAGAAACGAATCGGCGCTCAGATATTTCTTCTCACTATAGAAAATATGAGTGACTTTTTTGTTCGGGACGCTCGTTGTCACAATTCTTCAACTTCTACGGTTCGACCGTAGCACTGTGACGGGTGGTCACTCACACACTCACACGCACAGGTTCTTCTTTTTAAATTGTTACGAATTAACTAGAGGCTTTTACTAATGTTCAAATTAACACGCGGATCGGCACGTAATTAACACGGTGTATTTGAGTACTTCAAGTACCCAGTGAACAATTTTCGATTTCTCAGTATGGAGGCTTCCACTACTC
>NW_026684282.1:186821-209022 GCF_943735745.2 Anopheles bellator | reverse complement strand
GAGGGACAATGGAGGAGCCGCTACAACAGCGAGCTGTACGCAATGTACGACGACCTCACTGTCGTGCAGCGTGTGCATCTCGCCAGGCTACGGTGGGCTGGTCATGTCATGAGAATGGCGGACGACGAACCAGCCCGTAAAGTCCTCTTAGGCCGTCCAGAAGGACAGAGGGGGCGTGGTAGGCCCCGTGTGAGATGGAGAGATTGTGTTGACCGGGACGCAACAGTGGCCGGCATTGCAATGTGGTGGACGAAGGCTCTCGACCGCCAGCGGTGGAAAGCTTCCTTGGAGCAGGTAAAGACCGCTCGGCGGTTGTAACCGGATTAAATAAGTAAGTAATCTCCTTCAAGTGTAATACAATCATTCCAACGCTTCTCTAACTTTGCAATGCGATGTTTGTAGAACGATTCGTTTTTTGACTCAAAATGAGCATCAGTAGCAGCGAGTAGCTCCTCATTTGAGCCAAATCTTTTTCCGTGGAGCATCTTTTTGAGATCCGTAAAGAGCCAGTAGTCGCTGAGGGCCAGATCCGGCGAGTACGGAGGATGAGAAAACAGTTGGAAGCCTAATTCGTTGAATTTGGTCATCGTTTTGATTTGTGATTGTTTGTTTCATTGTGAGCAAACGCGGCAGCCATCTGGAAAAAACCTTTTTCATAGCCAGTTTTTGTGCAAAATATCAGGCGTACAAATAGAAAACCGCCGTTTTTTCTCATGATTTGAGGCTTTATTGTAAAAAACTCCTTACAAACTCATTCTTCAAAGTAATTGCCATTGTTAGCCACAACTTTTCCCACAATTTGGGGAGCTTTTGAATTTCTCGTCGGAAAAATTGTTCATCTTTCGACGCGATCCATGCATCGATCCAATTTTTGGTGTCCTCTACAGAACGGAAGCGCTGCTCGGCCAGGTCATGCGTCATCGATCGAAATAAATAGTAGTCTGACGGGGCGATGTCTGGAGAGTAGGGCGGGTGGGGTAGTATGTGCCATTTCAATGTTTCCAGGTATGTTTTCACGACTTTAGAAACATGTGGTCGAGCGTTGTCGTGAAGAAGGATAACTTTGTCGTGTCTTTTTGAATATTGTGGGCGTTTTTCTTTCAACGCTCGACTCAGCCGCATTAGTTGCGTCCGATACAGGGCTCCTGTAATGGTTTCGCCTAGTTGCAATAGTTCGTAATAGACGACGCCAAGCTGGTCCCACCAAATACAGAGCATCAGCTTCGAGCCATGAATGTTCGGTTTTGCTGTAGATGGTGATGCATGGCCGGGAAGCTCCCACGATTTTTTACGCTTTGGGTTATCATAGTGTATCCACTTTTCATCCCCGGTCACGATGCGATGTAAAAAACCTTTTCTTTTTTGCCGTTCAAGCAGTTGCTCTCAAATGAAAAAGCGCCGTTTGATGTCTCTCGGCTTCAACTCGTGCGGCACCCATTATCCTAGTTTCTGGATCATTCCTAGGGCTTTTAGCCGATGCGATATTGCTTGTTGCGTCACACCCAATAAGTCTGCAAGTTCCTGTTGCGTTCGACAAGCATCTTCTTCCAGCAAAGTTTTCAATTCGGCATCTTCGAACGTTTTCACCGGTCCGGGACGCTCCTTGTCTTGCACGTCATAATCGCCGTATTTGAACTTGCAAAACCACTCCCGACACGTTTTTACACTAATGCAGGCTTCACCATAAACTTCTACTATCATTCGATGCGCTTCAGCTGCATTTTTTTTAGCATGAAACGCAAAAGCAACACTTCCCGCAAATGGCACTTGTTCGGCTCAAATTTCGCCATTTTCGCACAAGAATAAGACAAAGCAGAGTGAAAATAAACAAACGAGATTTTGTTGAGTTGAAGACAGATGCCTCAACTGTCGTTGTCAGGGTTTTGCATATTTTTATCGTTTAATTTGCAGCTGCTAGCGCTAGTATTTGCCATAGATAACTTATCTATTTTAGGCTAGTATGACTAAAACCTCAGCTTTGAAATTGACTTATGACCGCCTTTTCCCGATAGTGCGACGCGTTCACCAAAACGTACGGTTGTCGTCACTCAAATGAGGAAACGTCGACCGATGACGGACACCAAACGGACATACCGTTCTGACTAGGCTATTAGGAGTATGCGTAGAAATTTATCGTTTTTTTACCAAATTGAATCGTTTATTGTTCAAAACTCTTAACAAACTAGTCAATCGAAGTAGTGTCCGTCGCTAGCCACTACTTTTTGCCATCTTTCTGGCAATTGTCGGATTCCATCGCGGAAGAATAAGGCATTCTTTTAAGGCGATCCACTGATCAATCCAATTTTTACAATCTTCATACGAAGTGAAGCGTTCCTCAGCTAATGCATGTGCCATTGACCTGAAAAGATGGTAATCCGAAGGAGCCAGATCCGGGGAATACGGCGGGTGGGGTAGGACCTCCCATTTCAGCGTTTCAAGGTATGTCTTTACTGGTTGCGCGACATGCGGCCGAGCATTGTCGAGCTGCAGAATGATCGTGTTATGCCTTTGGCCATATTCTGGCCGTTTCTCCTTCAATGCTCGGTTCAAACGCATTAGTTGGAGTCGGTAGCGGTCTCCGGTAATTGTTTCATTTGGCTTCAGCAGCTCATAATAAATTACGCCACGCTGGTCCCACCAAATGCAGAGCAGAAGCTTGGATCCATGGAAGTTCCGCTTGGCCGTCGATGTTGTCGCATGACCCGGGTATCCATACGATTTTTTGCGCTTGGGATTATCATAATGAACCCACTTTTCATCGCCAGTAACTACTCGATGCAAAAAACCTTTGCGGGTGTGTCGTTGGAGCAGTTGTTCACTCATGCACAAACGGCGTTCCACATCCCTTGGCTTCAACTCGTAAGGCAGCCAGTTTCCCAGCTTTTGGACCATTCCCAACGCTTTCAAACGTCTGGAAATTGTTGTTTGGTCCACTCCACATGCATCTGCAAGTTGTTGTTGTGTTTGGCACGGGTCATCTTCCAGCAATGCTTCCAACTCTTCATCTGCGAACGTCTTCGCTGGTCCCGGGTGCTCCTTGTCCTCAGTGCAAAAATCACAACTTTTGAAGCGCCGAAACCAATTACGACAAGTGGCTTCGCATATAACAGCATCGCCATAAGCCTCCTGAAGCAACCGGCATGCTTCGGCTGCAGTTTTCTTCAGATGGAAGTGATACAACAACACTTCCCGCAAATGACGCTTTGTTGGCTCGAATTCGCACATGGTTTCGTGTTAATAACAATCTCACAATGGAAAAATTGACAAATGTGATGATGCAGATTTGTTGACAGATGCCTAAGCTTGACATTTGACAGTTATTTGATGACATTTGTGCCTTCTATCCAACAGTAGCGCCCCCTATATGTAAACGATAAATTTCAACGCATACACCTAATAATAAACAAATGGCAAATAAACTGACAGCTCCGATTTGCTTACATCCGTGACCATTTTAACTTTGAAGTCAGAAGTTTAAGAGTGTTGAGAAATACCAGCTGGCTTTGAGAAAATGCACGCGTAAGATTGACTCGTTAGCAGTAGTGAAGTTTGGTTATATGCTTACCGAACTATGCAGATGCAATTATGCACCGCATGATATAGAAAGATGTTAGTATCGTAAAGGTGTATCGAATATTTGTGTTTGCTGCCAAACATAATACGCAGTAGACACGGCGACACGAAAGGTTAGTTTAGTTTGTTTCGTTTAGTTCGTTGGTCGCTTGCTGTTCAGTCTTTTTTTAACCATGGGTACTGTCGATCCCTGTCACTAACAGCTTCTACTGAAGACGTGGGTGTCTCCGCGCTACCATCCCTCGGTGCTCATCACATACCTCATGCATCCCTCCGTTATCTCGCGGCCTCTTTAAGCGATATCTCGCCACCTCTCCTAGCTGGCGAGAAGCCGCTCCCCAAGCGTGTCCGCCGTTATGCGGCCCTCGGTGCCGTCCAGTAGGTGCAAGCGCACTTCGCCGAACCACAGGCAATCCGCTAGCACGTGCTCCGGCGTCTCTGGCACGCCAGGGCAGGCTGTGCAGTAGGAGAACTCGGTGAACCTCATGGCGTGCAGGTATTCCCTGAAGCTCACCGTCCCGTGGTTCCTGCTGCACCATCGCTCGACGTCCGGGATCACGCGGTAGGCCCAGTGGACGAACCGGCTCTCCCCTGTCGAGCCCGCTGAAGTCGAGTCCCACTACGCCTGCGATCGCCGCATAGTCGCAGAACGCTGCGCCTCCCTGATGGTGACCGCGGAGTCGCTCCCGGTCGCAGCTGGTAATAGCGGGCATCCTCATCCACGATGAGGCACGCCACTCCCTTGGCCGCCGCACCAAGCGCATGCTGCAGTATCCCACGGTTGCGCACGATCTGCAGCCCCTCAGCCACACACAGGGGTCGCGTACTGCAGCACCGACTCCGACACGCTGGCCAGCAGGCGGCGTCTGCTGGTGGATGTTGTTGCATATCGTGGCATTAGCCACCGCAGCGCCCACGTCACCCGTGCCGCCTTCTCCACCGCGTAGTCCATATGCCGATTCCACGACATGTGGTCCTGAAGGACGACACCCACGTACCTCAGCTCTAGGGCCGCTCGGAGCTGAACGCCTGCCGCTTGGAAACCCACTAGCTGCGTCCTGTCTTTGAGGCTGCTGAAGACAAGCGCCTCGGTCTTCTCGGGCGCTAGCATGAGAGAGTGCAGCTCTAACCACTGCTGTACGGACGCTATCGCTCGCTTGGCGTCGTTCGCCGTGCCCTGCGGTGTTGTGTGCGGTAGCAGCTGCTTGACGTCGTCCACGCACCCGACGACGCGCCCGTCCTCCGGAAGTCCAATGGACAGTACGTCGTCGTACATGACGTTCCAAAGGGTGGGTCCAAGAATGGGCCCTTGGGCCACGCCGGCCGTCACCGCTCTCGCTACCATGCCTCCGCCGCCGCCCGTCGTCTCGTACAGCAGCGTGTGGCCCTCGAAGTAGTGCTCGAGCACCCGCATCAGCCCAGCTGGCGTGCCCTTGCGCTGCAGCGTCGCGCCGATTGCCGTCCAGCCCAGCCCCAACGGGCATTAAAACTGTTTTCACTCTAAACTAAAAAATAGCCCGAAATTAGGAAAAACTAAGCTTTTTAACATACTTACCATCAGCTTGCTTCGGGACTCGCGATCGAAACAAACCAACTGACAGGTGAACGGGCAACGCGATATTTTTCCCCGTTCCTACCCCCTCGAGCCCACACTCTCGAGCTGTCGCAGACCTAACGAGACACTGGGTGGTGTCGTTTCATTCGCTCCTTTGAACATATTTTTTCATATCTCGCTCTGCGCATCGAAGTCCTTTTGGTGGATGCGTGTCCTCGCTACCAACTGACCGTGGTTGTTCACCAACTGACAGTTCGTGTTTTGATCGCGAAGTTCTGGTTGTTTTGATCGCGAAAGCAAGATGGTGGTGCCTCGGAGCAAGCCGCAGTAAGTATGTTCAAAAGTGTTGATTTTTATGTAATTTCGTGTTATTTATAAGTTTACAGTTCGCCGAATGACTGCAGAATGTCTCGTCGGAAGAATCTGGTAAGTATTTCAAGTGTTGTTGGCGATCAGAGTGATCAAAGATTGCTCGTTATGTTTGCGCATAGTTGCGTTGTTTTATGATATTAATTTGTTTCTTTTGCTTGTTGCAGCTGCAGGAATTGCTTCTAGAAAGGTTGGTAAGTATAATAAACCGATCGCTTGATCAATGATCAATTTGAAAAAAATATTTATACTTTTCTTTACTTCCAGTTGACGACGGCTGACCGAACCTCACCACGGATCTTCATAAATGAAGCAGTTCTGCATAGGGCTGCGGTGCCGTAGGACAAATGAGAAGTGTGTTGGTAGATATAGTGGTGTATTTACGGTGTGATATGATTTATCTTCTTTTCTTCTATATAAAAATGAAGTTTTTTTGTGGATTATGGACTCCGAAACTACTGAACCGATTGACTCGAAATTTTGTATGCAGGGGTTTTGGGGGCCGAGGAGTGGCATAGTCATGGTTAGAAACCCCTCACTCCCCTCTTTCTTTCCCCTCCCTAACAACTAACTGACAAAAACATTAATTACTCCACACATTATGAATCGAATTTAATCAAAACTTGCACAATAGTTGATCGTCACCTGAGAAACCATGTGACAAAATTTGGTCCTTACTAGGCGGCTACACGAAGCGTGAAAACTAGCGTAAAATTAATTATTAATGTCAAACTGTTTACGCTTCGTGTGGCAGTAAAAATATAAAAACGAAATGTGAAACGTGTTTACGTTCGTGTTTTTGATCCGAGAAAATAGAAATAGAAGAGAAATAAATTGATTTCTGAATATTTCTTTCTGTTTTTTCCGATTTTGTTGCTACACCAGCAAATAAGATCTTAAATCATCCTCTGTTTGTAAGCAAAGCATATGAAAAAAATAATTACGCTCGGCGTTTACGCCTAGCGCGAGCCGTAAACGTTTTGACAGCGCCGCAGCGCAGCGTTAATGTCAAAATCATTACGTTACGCCTGATGTAGCACCCCAGTTACAGTACGAGGGGAAGTGGTGATCCCCATACAACCCCAATCCTTAAAATACGTCCTAGGGCAATATGGGTATCGTTTCTTAGATTTTGGTGGTCTCTAAATCGATTGGTTTTACTTAAAAGCCTTTTACTTCCCTCTTCCACCTATCACACCCCTAATTCCTTCCATCTTGAGTGTGATATTGGGGGGAACTGCAATTTCCCTGCATTAAGCTGCGTTTAATTTTTGAAGAAGGTGAGAAAGAGAGGAAGAGAGAAAAAGAGAGAGGGAGAAAAAGAGGAGGAGAGAGAGAGAGAGAGAAAGAGAGATAGAGCAAAACAGAGAGCAAGAGAGGGAGGGTGTGTGAGAGAGAGAGAGAGAGAGAAAGAGGAAGAGGAAGCAAGGAACTGCTACAGCCTTCTAGTTTTCATTTAGGACCATATAATAGAAAAAGCTCCCATATAAACGTAACATAAAATTCAGCGTAATTCGTTTTGTTTTCGAACAGATCGAACCAAATTCTGCAGGTGGGAGTTTTTGGGAAGGGTTCTGGTGAATGTTTGAAACCCCTCGCTACTTTACAAAGGTAAAGTGGGACCATTTCAGTAAATTTCAGCAAAAAAGTGCAGAAAGCAAAAAGCTCGAAAAGTGTTCAAACAATTTGAGTCAAATTTAGCTGGTGCGAGTTTTACCATGTATGCAACGGGAAGCGGGAAAGAAAGCCGTTCACTGTAACGCTTCGTGGTTAAAACGCTTTAGCGGTGTTTGTGTGTGCCCTGTTCATCCAGTACCCTGTTTCGGATTGAAATTATTTCCTAAAACTGGAGTTAAGCAGGAGACCGCGTGGAGGGATTTTTAAAAAAGGGTTGTACGTATTCTTTATTCAACTCCTTTTAACACTACACGATGCTTCGCGTGTTACAATCTTACGTTGTCTTCACTAACTACGACGACGTTACGAATACCCTATGATGCTGGAACGCACTGACCGTAGAACCGAAGTAGCTCGATGGAAGGCACAACTCGAAAGAACGAACTCGATCTGATCGGTTGATCGTTTTATATGACTCTCGGCTACGGATTGTTGGTGACCGTGTGAATGTTTACATTCAGCTGAGAGTGGTCCGTGATCGCATTGATGTTTATGTTGGACCTTAATGCATGGATGCAACTATGTTGTTATATTGGAGTCGTGCGCAATGCATGAATGCAGCTATGTTGCCTTATTGAGTCATGCTAACAGTCGGGGCGGTGTTAACTGTTTATGATAACAAATGTTTATGCTTGGTGTTGTGCTAACTCTGGGTTAACATTTGAAAACCTTTATTTATAATTTTTAACTACACACTATAAATACACCACTATACCTACATACACTGTTCTCCAGCATCCTACGGCACCGCAGCCGTTTGCGCATTGATGGAAATCCGTGGTGAGGTTCGGTCTGCCGTCGTCAACTGGAAGTAATGAAAATAATCAATATTCTTTACCATTGATCGAGTGATGGGTTTAAGATACTTACCAAGCTGTGTACTAACAATTTCGGCAGCTACAACAAGCAACAGATCAATATCGAAAAACTAAGCAACTCTGCGCGAACATAACGAGCGATCTTTGATCACTCTGATCGCCAACAACACTTGAAATACTTACCAGATTCTTCCGACGAAACATTCTGCAGTCATTTGGCGAACTGTAAAATAAAAAATAGCACGAAATTAGATCAAATACAACGCTTTTTACATACTTACCAGCAGCTTCACCACCAGCTTGCTTTAGAACTTCGCGTTCAAAACAAACTGAACTGTTACTTATAGTGAACGATGAACGCACACTCATACACCGCGCATTTACACGAGAAAACGCATGCACCAAAAGGACTTCGATGCGCAGAGCGAGATAGGAAAAAACATGTTCACAGGAGCGAATGAAATGACACTCTATACAAAAATAATCCCATTAAAAAGTTACTCTGCGTATGGTCTTAGCCCGACCGTATGGTGGAATCATTGAAGAAAAAACACCCTCTCCTTGTTGCAGGCGACTTCAACGCATGGTCTACTGACTGGGACAGCAGAAGAACAAGCAAAAGAGAACAGTTCTTGAAACATTGAGCACAGTTGACGTGGTTGCAATACAGGTGGAGTCTGCAGATTCAACTAGAATTGTCGTGAGTCCACCTTCGGTGTCATGGGCATGCACTGTACTCATAATACGCAGCAGCTACCAAACATAATACGCAGTACACGGCGACACGGCAGGTTAGTTTAGTTCGTTGGTCGCTCGCTGTTCAGTCAGGAGGATGTTCAATGTCATTTGTAAAACTACGGTACGTACTACAGGTTGTGTCGGTTTATAACGTGACCGGTAGGATTCCTCTCAATATCGAGGAGTAACCGTACTGAACTCTTTTTAACTTAGGACAGTTCGCGCAAGAAACAAGACCCTTCGCGTACATTGGAACAAATCTGCCAGTGACCAGTGACTGTAACCATCACGGCTTGTATGGGTTGTGTCGGTATTCGAGACAACGTACCTGGTAGACATTGGGCCCTATTATTGGGATTCTCAAACTCGTTTACGGAATTCATTCGATAGTACATCTGAGTTCATTTTGCTATCGCGGCAGTCGATCGACTTTCCGTACGGAAAGGATGAACTTTCCGTGGCGGTAGCTTTCAACTGGATGAACTATTTCTCTGTTATCGAGTACTTTCGGTATCACGAAACTTGTACGGAAACCCAAATTTTACAAACGGATTTCCGTCAACTATTTGCTACGGAAGGAGCAGCTCTGTTATGATGTCTTTGATTTTATCAATTAGTTTGTATTGTTTATGCTCCGCAAGGATAGCTAGGTAGGCCGAAAAGATACTGGTGGTTTTTTTCACTCATGTGGTAGCTAATTACCCCGTAAAGAAACTAATTAGCCCGGAAGAAAGAAGGGCAAGGGTAGGTAAGTGTTTTGTATTCCTGTCGCGAATAGGCCGGAAAGATACGGGTAATTTTTTAAAATCATGTTGCTAAAGCAGTTGCAAATAGGGCGAAGAGATTCGGGTAAGTTTGTTTCTGTTTCGGAAAGTATGGTCAAAATCATTTCCCTTGAGACGCGAATTTTTTTCTTGAACCCGCAACAACATTATTACATGAAAGAAAAACCGATTGATCATTTTCGATTTTGGGCACACTTACTCTGGTGATGAAAAATTCAGTGGGTCGGATTTACAACGCAATATTTTGTGATGAATCGTTACATTTTCTGTTTCTTCGCTATCACTGTCGCTATCGAAAACGTAATACGCGGAAACCATCTTAAAATTTCAGAAATATAATAGCAAGAATCGTACGCACATCTGAACTGCTATCTGTGTATGTGTATCTGTGTGTGCAATGTTTTCAAAAATGCAACAGAATGGCAGTTCGTTCACGAAGAGCTTGACAAGCTTTCACAATTAAAAGCTTAAAAGCTTTTTAGCACATTTTAGCACATTTAGCACTCGGTGCTTCTCTAATTGAAAACCGTGATCCCGACCATCGAGTTCGACAATTGAGAACGAGAAGTTCACTCGAATCCACCGTACGAGTTCTGTAATACCCAGTGGACAAAATTGAGTGCTTTGGTGAGTGCGGAATATTTCGCTTTGGTTTCGATGGACATGGTTCACCAAGCTGCATCCAGGCCTTTTTGAGTTTACAATTCTTTTAATAACTCCCCTTTTTATCGCAAATGACGATTCGGTACAAGAATCCCTTTTTTCTGCCGTGCAAGCAGTAATGAAAAAGTACTCCCCGCAAAAACGCTTTGCCAGGAACAAAACTTGACATGTTCAAATGCTTAAAACAGGTGTTGTTTACACTTTGATCAAACAATCTATACTGCGTTAGATGCGCAATGACAGTAGCTATCAAACACATATAATTATGAACGGAGGACTCCGTTCAGGTCTTTATTCCTCGAATGTTAAGAATAAACTGCTTAATCTAGTTTCCCTATGCTTAGACGATCCTAACGTGTTCCCTAGCCGGTGAGGGTGCATCTACCTGTTAGGGTCGGATATCGGTGGTTTATGGTTCAAGCTTGTCGATGATGTGCTTGGCGCGGCGATCGGGGTCCTCGATGCTTTTGGCTGCGATGCATCTGGCCTGTCTGCGATGCATCCGGTCGGTCGAGGCGGATAGGCGCGGATACCTGGGTTTATGGTCCGGTCGGGAGCTTTGATGAGTTCGGTCGTTCGAGGCGGCTGATCACGGATACCGGGGACTGCGATGCATGCGGGATGTGGCTGCTAGACGAGTTGTAGGTCCAGGTATGTATGGCTGTGTAACTATATTTCATTAAAAAAATTGTTATATTCAGTGAGTAGTGCCATTTCTTGTACAACTGCACGAATTAATTTGAAGACCTAATAGCAATAATAAAGCATGGCCCACTTAGAATCGGGAACAATTGCATGATTTCTAGTAGCGCCTCTGCTGGTCGGATTTTAGATGTGTTGATAGTATTATATTTAGTAAATATTCGACTTTCAGTGCTGAAAGTTTCGTCTTAGTACGTGGAGTTTATGGAAAGTTATACTTAATTGAACTCGAAAGAAGAAACATAATTCTGTATAATCACGTCGAAAACACCACGTGGTCTACTTTAAAAATCTCAAAAACACAAAAAATCGCAAAATCAACTATATATGTTGTGCTTTACCGTTTCTGGGAACCCAATACCGTAGATTGAAAGATTCAGAGTAGACGTCGTAGTGGAACATACAATCGGCAGCTGAACTGGAAGGTTTTCAGATCAATCGAGGACTGGACCTGGACTTTAGGTTCGGGATATTGCAAAAAATATGGTACCAGCAAAAGTAATGCCCAGAAGATCTATCTACGAAAAGGCTACTGTTTTTTCCTTGCATGTAAGCATCCAAAAAGGACTCTCAAACAAAATCTAGTCATTAAAACACGCGCTTCTAGTTGTACGAGAAGGTTATGACGAGGTACAAAGGATGCTTGCTTATGGACGATGAAACATACGTGAAAATTGATTTTGGACGGCTTCCTGTACCAAAATTTTATCTCGCCACGGCACGGGAAGATGTCCCCTCCAAGATCAAATTTGTATTCGCCAATAAATTTGCACAAAAATTATTGATATGACAAGGAATTTGCACCTGTGGACAGAAATCAAGGTTTTCATCACAAACACGATGATGAACTCAACTCTATACAAGGAAGAGTGCCTCAAAAAGCAAGTTCTATCATTTATTAAATCACACAAAGATCCTGTTAAGTTTTGGCCCGATTTGGAAAGCTGCCACTATAGCAGAGATGTAGTTCTGTGATACTTTTATAATAAGGTGGATTTCATAACAAAGGATATCAACCACCAAGTTGCCCTAGACTCCGGCCAATTGAAAATTATTGGGCAACAATCAACAGGAAGTTGAAGAAGACTGAAAAGGTGATGCGGAATGCTGCAGAGATGGCGAGAAATTGGAACAAATTAGCCGCTGAAGTGGATCAGAAGGTTATGAAGAAAATTATGGCGCGCATTCCAAAGAAATTTCGTGATTTCATCCGACGACCGACATAATAAATTTCTGAAATTTTTTACTTAAAGTACAATAAAATGCCTTCAATTTGACATCTTGATATGTTTCCTAAGTCAAACCATCCCCGAGATAGAGCTAATGCAATTGTTCCTGTTTCTAACTGGGCCAAGCTTTATTGTAAACCCGGCGATTGTGCGTTCGTCGCTGGGTAACTAAGTAATCGTGTATTTTAAAATTAAATCAATAAATATATAAATAATAAAAACGAATTTACTGGTATTTTTGCTATAGCAGATTTGAATATTTGCCATGGGCTTTAATTTTCACCAACGCTTTATAGCAATAAAACACCAATGCCATAAACTGAGATTTTTCGACAATCTTCTGTTTCTGCTGTTTTATGTCGTCTGACGGACGGTAAAACGGACGTCCGTCCAACGGTAAAACGAACGGTAAAACGGACATAGTTGCTCCTTGGGCATCTTTTAGTCAATTTCAGGGCGAACCCGTTTTGGAACCGAAAGAAAAGATTCACACCACTCCTTAGCCTCTTGTTTTTTTTTCAGGATCATGGTGATACTGGGGCCCACACAGAGCGTAAATCGAAGCGTAACTGAAGGGCTACATGAGGCGTGAAAACTAGCGTAAAATTAATTTGTAATGCCAAACCGTTTACGCTTCGTGTGACAGCAAAAATATAAAAAAGAAATGTCAGACGTGCTTACGTTCGTGTTTTTGGTCCGAGAAAATAGAAATAGAAGAGAAATAAATTGATTTCTGCATATTTTTTTCTGTTTTATCGTTTTTGTTGCTATACCAGCAAATAAGAACTTAAATTATCCTCTGTTTGTAAGCAAAGCGTACGCAAAAAATATTTACGCTCGGGTTTACGCTTCGGCCGACCCGTAATCGTTTTGACAGAGGCGCAGCAGTTTGGCATTAATCTGTAATGTCTAATTTCTTCTAATCTGTAATCTGTAATGTTCGATTTCTGTAACGTCTGATGACTGATTTCTGAATATTTTTTCTGTTCTCTCCCACCCCAGATCGACCCAAGTTTCATCCAAAGTGATGATTCGATGCACAAAATCCACTTTATCCTATCAAAAACGCTTTAAATATTGTCAAGAAAGATGCGTTCGAATGCGTTCTTAGTGAATGCGGCAACCATTGGTCCAAAGTCAAAATATTCAGACCATTCAGTCAAAATATTGGTTATACTGCGCAATGAGATGACTAGGCCTTGTAGTTAATCTCTTCAAGTGATTCGACGATTTTACAATACGATATGCTGTATTTTTTCTACGATTTCAAGTGTTGTGTCTGTTTATTTTTAAGTGTTAGGGTTGGGTTGGGTTGTGTCTTGAAGGCTACTACGACCCCTGTTGTAAATATTAGGGTACTCCTCCACCGGTGCCAAACAAACGAGTGACAGTGGTTTAGTTCAACCGTCGAGAGATAGGGGGCGCTGGAGAGAGCAGGCGAAAGAGCAGAGCAAGAGAGCAGAGAAAAAGAGTTGAGAGAGATCGAACTAGCCCGCGAAAAAAAGTAGTTGATTTTTAATTGCGCGACATTAATTTTTACTAAGTGCGAATAAAATATGCTCATGCGGCGATCTCAACTATATTAAACTTAACAATAAAAGTTGTTAACAACCCCGTTTAAACTTAGAAACACCCCTTTTTAACTCCCAAATTATATCCCAAATTAATCCTTCTACAATTTCAACATTTGTTCATAATTTTCCTTTGCTTTTAACTTTTCAAAAATAAACATTCAATCTGGGCCGCTCCACGAGCTGTAATTTGGACCATGAAAACGTCAGAATTTTTATGGGCGGTCCAGACGTTCCAATTCGATAGCGATATCTGAGTAAATGACGTTTCTCGGAGATGTCATTAATGTCACTTACGCAGATCTACAAATCTGAACAAACGAGCATCAATTTGTGAACAAATTCAAACAAGTGTAAGTTTGTCGGTTGACTTGTTTTGTTTTGGTCTCTTATTTATATTTCGGACGCTTCGTCAACGCTCGTGTTCAACGTGTTTAACTGAATTTATAAAAAAATACGAAAGTCGGCCATGTCTCTGGCAACTAAAAAATAAAAAATATAGTGATCGCAATAAAAAGGCGGAGGCATACGATGCCATTTAAAAGCTATTTCCTCGACACTGTAACCTCTTTGCACGTTCTTTTTTCGCTGTTTAACCGTAAAGCACAATGCTAAGGCAAACCAACACAGTGTTGTTTCCATGGCAGTTTCCAACATGTCCAACCGACAAACTTGCACTTGTTTGAATTTGTTCACAAATTGATGCTCGTTTGTTCAGATTTGTAGGTCTGCGTAAGTGACATTAATGACATCTCCGAGAAACGTCATTTACTCAGATATCGCTATCGAATTGGAACGTCTGGACCGCCCATTACGCTTCGTGTGGCAGTAAAAATATGAAAACGAAATGTCAAACGTGTTTACATTCGATTTTTTGGTCCAACAAAACCGAAATCGAAGAAAAATAAATTAATTTTTGAATTTATTTTTCTGTTATTTTGGATTTTGTTGCTGTACCAGCAAATAAGAACTTACAACTTTTGCTAACAGTGTTTACGGTAGGTTTTGTGGTCGGTTTTGCGGTCGGGTTTACGCCTCGGGCGGCACACAAACGTGTTGACAGAAGCGCAAACAGTTTGGCATTTACATGAAATGCCAGAACGATATTCGCGCATTGTGTAGCCGGACAGATAGACTGCCTCTGACTGCCTCTTGTTATTGCGCCTATCGAGACTAATCTACTGAATGCACCCGGCCTCTGTATCGAATATACTATTCTTAACAACACTAATGGAATACAAATACTACTCTGTCACTGCGTGAACACCATGCTATAAAGTTGAAACTATAAACGCCATGCAAAGTTAAAACTCAATTTTGGGTGCAACGAATTTAGCAGTTGAAATATAAAACAAAAGTAGGATGTGGCCCATATAATTGGTATGTATTGACGATACTGGAGTCGATATTCGCTCGTAAGGTAGACATGCAGGTGTCCTTTCCGGAAGTCCCCTCACAAGTAATAGAACTGATAAACGCAGAAGTGACAGGAGTATGAGTAAAGAGGTACGGAGACAGAGAGACCATTACACAGGAAACAGTTATTATATGCGAAATCAACAATCGAAACACCTTATTATCTCACGTTTCCTACTCGTGCTATTTGAACAAGCCACGTGCAACCTTCCATACGCCAACAGAAAGGGGAAGATTTCAAAACGACAACAGAAGGGCAACAGCTGCTTCTCCTATCAGCAATAGGTCGGGGCACGAGAATCAGCGGAAACGCGGCTTCCACCAGGACACGTGTCCACAACTGGAAGCAAGCGTGCTTCCGTGTAGGCAACATGTTATCCTTTTTTCAATTTGTTTCCCTTATGTAATCGGAGGGGTAGAATGGAAAATTGATAGGTGGAGAGAAAACGTAGTGATGCAGGAAAAAAAAGGAAGATGCTATGGAACTGCTTTGGTGGGAATTCTATGAGAAGAAACTTACAATCATATTACAGAGATTGAGATGGTGGCCTTGAGTAATGTGCTTTAGTCTTCAAGTCACAAAAATTTCGTGAAAATCAATCAAAAGTAATTACTGTAGGAAGAGCTGGGAGTGTTTGGCAGTAGGAAGAAATCGTTTAACAAGGAAGGTTTTACGAATCATATACAGAAGCTAGGGAAACAAAGACGAAAAATTTACCCTAGCTAGTCAATAATCAATCAAAAGCATCGATTAATGCGTAATAATAATATTTTTGCTCTTTTTGGAATCATTGGTACACTTTAAAAATGCCAAAACCGCCAAGCCATACACATTTGAAACAAGCTAAATTCTTCTGGCACTAAACAAAGTTTAATTTGCTTTGGTTTCCGGTTTTTGACATTTAACTTCTTCGTTTTTCTTCGTATTAAAAAACTAGAATAATTTTAGTTTTTTAGGGGAATATTTATGAGTTTTTCAAATGTTTTGGTGATCTGACGCTGAACTTAGGCTTTGAAAAGAGCGATGAAGAATTCACAAGACATTGTTTTGTTTCTCAACTTGTAAATCCTTACGCTTTAAATATTGTAAACTAACCGAAAAGGAAGGCATAATGGTTATAAATATGATATGGTGGTATGGGGTATGATATGAATGGTACAAGCCAATCCACTGATAACGCGCCAAAGGAACAACTACAGTGGATGGCGAAAAGAAGTATAATTTCCGAACACAAAATATTTTGGGCTTAATGAGGATGAAAAATTGGCTTAAGTCAATCAAAAATCATTCAAAAGCATTAAATAAGATGTATAAATGATAGTTTTGTGTGTATTTAGGGATGATTGATACAATAGAAAAATTTTAGCCAAACATATTTAGATCAAGGCGAATTTCTTTTCGGCAAAAACAAATTTAGTCATTCTGATCCCGACGGCCGGACAGTTCAGACGCACGGACGTTCTGTCTGACAAAGCCCTGATCAGTGTGTGGTGTGTGTTGCGATCGTGCCACGGAAGGAACCGCGTGGCGAGTGTGTACCGTTTGTGTACCGTTTGTGCCCCCTGTTTTGTGCACCAAGGGTCACGCTGTGAATTTGTCGCGTGTTTCGTGTAAAGTTTCGTGAGTGTTTCACGTTTCCCCCAGAGCGGGATCGGTACCTTGGTGCAATAACCGTGTCAAGGCCATCGATCGAGCTTCGGGTGTGTGATAGTCTGCGTGTGGCAGCCAGGAACGCCGATCGGCGGCACTGGTTGCCATCTCGCTCTGTGTCCATCGTCTCCCGAACGCGGTGAGTAATTAAGGTGGAACACCCTTGATTACCATATTCCTTTCCAAGAGGACAAAAAGATTTGTTTCTTTTTGTGAATTTTGGATTTCCCCTTTTCCCCTCTAGCCACTCCTCGTTCCACTCCCTCTCCTCCTACCCCTCCCCTTCTTCATCCTCCCTTCCCCTTTTTTCTTACACCTTCCACGACCATACCTCTTTCACCATCATGGACGTGATGATCTCCGATAATGAAAGCGGGGCGAGGTCCAATTCGTCGAAGTGACGGCGCGCAGGAAGCGCAAGTCCTCTGACCCCTCGACCGCGGCCAAACCAACGAAAAAGAGTACGCCGGTGGCCCCACCGGCCACGCCGCAGGCAGCCGAATCGACAAACACACGGGTCCGTGCGTACCCGTTGTCCTGGACGGGGCCCTTCAGGGTCTTTTTCATGCCCAAGGACAAAGGCATTGACGAACTGGTGATCAATCGTGCCGTGCGAGCGAAATACCCAGGCGTCATTGACGTTTTGAGGGCGCGACCGAACCGCGTGCAGGTAACGGTCAATGACCGTGTCCAGGCAAACGCCATCGCGGCTGACCCCGAATATACCTCCCGCTATCGTGTCTATATTCCAGATAGCAAGGTTGAGGTTAGTGGCGTCGTGGAGGGTGTGACGTTCGCCAGGGAGGAAATACTCCGGTATGGCCTCGGCGCAACGGACATGACCTCCACGGCCCAAAAGGTGCTGGAAGTGCGTCCGCTATACGCCTCGGCGATGGTGGAGGGCGAGCGGGTGTTCCGCGAGACCACTTCCCTAAGAGTCACCTTCGAGGGGACAACGCTTCCCCGATTCCTAATAATTGACGGCCTCAGGATTCCGATCCAACGGCCGTTTGTACCAAAGGTGGCAACCTGTGCCAAGTGCAATAGGATCGGCCACTCAGCTCCATACTGCTGCAACAAGCAGTCTTGTGGGAAATGCCGAGGCGAGCACTCCACTGCGGAGTGTAAAGCGGAGGTGCAAAAATGCTCTCACTGCCGGCAACAGTGGCATGCTGTCACCGATTGCCCTGTATACCGAAAAAGAAACGCAGAGAACAAAAAGGCGATTGTGCAAAGAGCCTACGGTTCTTTCGCCGACGCCGTGAAAGCTTCCTCCCGGCCCGAAAATCAGTTTGCCCTTCTGGCAGAAGAAGTGCAAACCGAATTTCCAGCGTGCGATCCTATTGCCACAAAGCCAGCGTCCAAGGGATCGAGTAAGGGTTTGTCGAGGAAGGCAGCCAAACCCAAAGTGACAAACCCGTGACCAGAGGCAAATAATCCCCCTCCACCGACCTCTTGCGTGCATTTCCCCTCACTCCCCTCTCGACCAACACCCAAGCCGAGAGGACATCCCCGCCCGACGGCTCCCCAAACGACCATCCAACCCGAGAGGCCTGTCGAAGCCCTCGAGGTCCCCACACTGTCGGAGCTTCTGTCATCTCTCCTAGACACATTGGCCCTACCAGAGGCACTAAAAGGTGTAATCTGCTTAGCCTTACCAGTAATTAAACCATGCGTCAAGCAATGGCTAAGGAAATGGCCGGCTTTGGACTCTTTGGTCCGCCTTGACGAGTAAACAACCTCCATGGCGACCATAATCCAATGGAACTGCAGAAGTTTTCTTGGCAAGCTGAATGTCTTCAGGGCTTTAACCGGCGAGCGTCACTGTGACGTTTTCGCCCTTTGTGAAACTTGGCTCTCACCTGATATCACATTAACCTTCCACGGATATAACATAATCCGTCATGATCGAATAGGGCTCGGTGGAGGGGTTTTGATTGGTATCAAAAGGAGTCACACCTTCTCTCGCATACCAACCCCTAGACTAGTTTTAATCGAAGCGATTGCAATCAAGGCAAGACTAGGCGACCTTGACGCAACGTTCGTCTCTATTTATATCCCCCCGAAAGCCAAGTCTAGCGCAATGGTGGAGCAGGTCAACCAGGATCTCGAAAACCTGATCGCGGCTATGCCATCACCGCTCTTAATCCTGGGAGATTTTAACTCCCACGGTCACGAGTGGGGTGGACAGTCGGAAGATGCCCTAGCCCCAATCATTAATAACTTCTGCAACAGACATGAATTGGAGATTTTAAATACAGGTGAGGCAACTAGGGTAGTACGCACTAGTGCCAGTGCATTAGACCTGTCTCTCTGCTCCTCCTCGCTTGCCCCGGATACTCAGTGGAAGGTTATACAGGACCCCCTCGGCAGTGACCATTTGCCGATCGAAATGAAGATCACTGCAAGGTATCGCCCAGTAGATAGTAGTCAGACCAAATGTGACTTGACGAGACACATCAATTGGACGAAATACAGCGAGCTCGTATCCGCTTCGCTCGCCCTTGTAAACGATAATTTACCTCTTTGCGAGGGATACCAAAAGCTCGTCTCGTGCATAAGCGAGTCTGCTCTTGCAGCCCAAACAAGAGCAATCCACCCGACAAGAACTTTTAAAAGACCTCCCGCTCCCTGGTGGGACAAGGATTGCCAAGCGATATCCCAAGAGAAGAGGAAGGCCTTTAGAAGTTTCCGAAACACTGGCTCCTCGAGCACATACGATGAGTATAAGCTCCTGGAGAAGAAGTGTAAAAACTTGCTTAAAGCAAAAAAGAAAGGATACTGGCGCAAATTCGTCCAGGAACTGTCGCCTTCTACTTCTCTCAGCTCGCTCTGGAACATGGCTAAAAGAATGCGAAACGGCAAACAAATCAATGAAAGCGAAGGAGTGTCTGATAAATGGCTCGAACCTTTCGCAGCCAAAGTCTGTCCTGCCTTCGTTCCAGCGCAAAAATATCAACACAATGCACCTGCAGGTGATCCTAACATGGATGCACCATTTACTATGATCGAGCTCTCTCTCGCTCTCCTCTCCAGTAAAAATTCCGCCCCAGGAAGGGATCATGTGAGGAACAAACTGCTCCATAACCTGCCCCCCGACGGGAGGAAGCGATTGTTGGCATTCTTCAACAAGCTGTTGGAATGCAACGTCGTCCCACCGGAGTGGAGAGAGGTGAAAGTTATCGCCATCTTGAAACCTGGCAAACCACCATCCGAGCATGATTCGTATCGCCCCATCTCGATGCTTTCATGTCTGCGAAAATTATTCGAGAAAATGATCCTTCTTCGCCTAGACAGATGGCTTGAATCTAACGGCCTTCTATCCGATACCCAATTTGGTTTTCGCAAAGGCAAAGGTACTAATGACTGCTTGGCGCTACTTGTTTCAGAGATCGAGCTAGCTCACGCTCGCAAAGAGGTGATGGCTTCGGTCTTCTTGGACATAAAGGGGGCTTTTGATTCAGTTTCTATTAATAAATTGGCTCAAAAGCTAGAAACGGCGGGGCTAGGCCCAAAGCTGAATAACTTTCTATTCAATTTGCTGTCGGAAAAGGTAATGTATTTCGACCACGGTTCTTGTCATGAAGTAAGAACCAGCTATTTTGGACTACCACAAGGATCCTGTTTGAGTCCCCTTTTGTACAATTTTTATGTAAACGACATAGACACGTGCCTAGCGCCAAACTGTACCATCAGGCAACTGGCAGACGACGGTGTTGTCTCAGCCGCCAGCAGCAACATCATCGACATTCAACGGCCTTTACAAACCACCCTCGACAATCTAGCAGAGTGGTCAAAAAACCTAGGTATCGAGTTTTCGCCAGCGAAAACTGAGATGGTAATCTTCTCATTTTTTAGCAATACAGAGAAGAATGTATTGAGAGGAGTTTACAACCCCAAATTCGATCTCTTCCTTAACGGGTCGAAGATCAAAACTACCGACTCTTTTAGATACCTGGGGGTCTGGTTCGACAGCCGGCTTAACTGGAAAATCCATGTTAAGCATCTGGTACAAAAATGCACCAGAAGGATCAATTTCCTCAGAACGATCACAGGGTTCTGGTGGGGAGCACACCCTACAGATCTCTTGAGGCTGTATAAGACAACGATCAGGTCCGTCTTGGAATACGGCAGCTTCTGCTTCCACTGGGCAGCCAAGGCACATATAACCAAACTAGAACGGGTACAGTACCGCTGCCTTAGAATCGCATTGGGCAGTATAAAATCCACACATACAATGTCCCTGGAAGTGATGGCTGGAGTGATGCCGCTAAAACTCCGTTTTGAGCAACTAGCACTTCGCATCTTGGTCAGGTTCTCTGTTTCAAACCCATTAGTGATCAACAACTTCAAAACCTTGGCGGAGACTAGATCTAAATCCAAAATCCAAAAAGTATACAAAGATTTTGTGACCCTTGAGGTCAACCCTAGTACATTCTCGGCCTCTACTAGCAGCCTACCTGAGTCCTACAGTTCGTTTTTCAACACCGACACCTCCTTGCGAGAAGAAAGTAAGAACGTTCCCGAAAGTCTTCGCCAGAGGGAAATTCCTGGCATGTTTGTGAAAAAGTTCGGCCACGTTCCTCCAACAAACACCTTCTTCACCGATGGTTCCCTTCAGGAGCACGGAACAGGCTTCGGAGTGTTCAACACTACAACCGAAGCCTGCTTTAAACTGGAACAGCCATGCTCTATTTACACCACAGAGCTGGCTGCTATCTTTAATGCGCTAATGCTAATCAGCGTCAAACCCCCTGGAATTTTCTATATCTTCACGGACAGCTACAGCGCGGTCGAAGCCCTGCGCTCAGTGAAGGCAATACGGAGCCCGGACTTCTTCATCCAAAGGATTCTGGAGCTCCTAACAACTATGTTCGAAAAGGCCTTCCGTATATCGTTAGTGTGGATCCCGTCCCACTGCGGTATCATGGGTAACGAAAAGGCAGACTCACTGGCCAAAAAGGGCGCTTTGGAGGGGGCGCTGTTTTCCAGGCAGACTCTGCCTCACGAGTTTCTCCTCTTACCCCAGCGACTCTGCCTCGACAAGTGGCAAAGGGACTGGGACGCGGGAGAACTCGGGAGGTTTCACTACTCGATTTCTCCGCAAGTCTCCTTGCGGCCTTGGTATAGCGGTCTGTCGGTATGCCGTGCGTTCATTCGAATGATGTCCAGACTTCGGTCTAATCATTTCGCATTGGGCGCTCACCTTGAGCGTATAGGACGAGCCAGCTCGAAGGTTTGCGCCTGTGGTACTGGTTACCATGACCTGGACCACCTTCTGTGGTCCTGCGTCGTTTTCAACACGACACGGCCGGCGTTGCTCGCGAGCGTAGAGGCTGCAGGAAGACCATGTGGGGTGCCCGTTCGGGATATTCTGGCGGAACGCGACACTGAGTATATGCTTCTCATATACAGGTTCGCGACGGAGAACAGTATCGTCCTGTAACCGTTAAA